>NC_056740.1:451486250-451640608 GCF_019279795.1 Protopterus annectens
GCTTGATCATGCATATAGGGATTAGAGCAGTAAACCTGTCTTAGATCTATGGTAATGACATGACATCAATAGGGATTACAGCAATAAGCCTGTCTCAGATCTTTGCTGATGACATGTCATTGATAGGGATTACAGCAGTAAGCCTGTCATAGATTTTTGGTGATGACATGCCATTGACAGGGATTACAGCAGTAAGCCTGTCATAGATATATGGTGATTACATGTCATTGATAAGGATTACAGCAGTAAGCCTGTCTTAGATCTATGGTGATTACATGTCATTGATAGGGATTACAGCAGTAAACCTGTTTTACACCTATGGTGATGACATGTCATTGATAGGGATTACAGCAGTAAGCCTGTCTCAGATCTATGGTGATGACATGTCATTGATAGGGATTACAGCAGTAAATCTGTGTTAGATCTATGGTAATGACATGTCATTGATAGGAATTACAGCAGTAAGCCTGTCTTAGACCTGTGGTAATGGCATGTCATTGATAGGGATAACAGCAGTAAGCCAGTCTCAGATCTATGGTGATGACATGTCATTGATAGGGATTACATTAGTAATCCTGTCTTAGATCTATGGTGATGACATGTCATTGATAAGGATTACACCAGTAAGACTGTCTTAGATCTATGGTGAAGACATGTCATTGATAGGGATTACAGCAGTAAACCTGTGTTAGATCTATGGTGATGACATGTTATTCATAGGGATTACAGCAGTAAGCCTGTCTCAGATCTATGGTGATGACATTTCATTGATAGGGATTACAGCAGTAAGCCTGTCTCACATCTATGGTAATGACATGCCATTGATAGGGATTACAACAGTAAGCCTGTTGTAGATCTATGGTAATGACATGTCATTGATTGGGATTACAGCAGTAAGCCTGTCACACATCCATGGTAATGACATGTCATTGATAGGGATTACAGCAGTAAGCCTGTCTCAGATTTATGGGAATGACATGTCATTGATAGGGATTACAGCAGTAAGCCTGTCTTAGACCTGTGGTAATGGCATGTCATTGATAGGGATTAGAGCAGTAAGCCTGTCTCAGGTCGATGGTAATGACATGTCATTGATAGAGATTACAGCAGTAAGCCTGTATTAGATCTATGGTGGTGACATGTCATTGATAAAGATTACAGCAGTAAGCCTGTCTCAGATCTATGGTGATGACATGTCATTGTTAAGGTTCATAGGTTCATAGGTTGGTACTAGGCTATCAGTCCTAGGGCCTATACAAGCCTAGCCATAACATTTCCCTGGCTATTTCTTCCCACACTATTTACTTCCCTGGACCCCTGTCTAGCAGGGCGACTGACATGATCCCTGGGGTGAATTTCCTTTCTCCCATCCAATCATCGAGTTTCCTTTTGAAGAGGGCCAAAGAGGCACTCTGCTTGACATGTATGGGTACTCTATTCCAGAGTCTGTGGAGTCTCTGTGTCAGGAACCTATCCCTCCAGCATGTTTTGTTTATTGTGATGACAAGATGTAGATCCCTGGTGCATGTGGCTCTGAGGGATTCAGATTTTTTTAAGTGTAGCATGTCCAACAGCTCTGGGTTTGACATGGCCTTGTATGTTAAGCAGAGATCGCCTCTGAGTAGACGATATTCAACTGAGTATAGCTGGAGTTTTTTAAAGCAGTCAGCGTAGGGCATCTGCTTTAGGCCTGTGATTCTTTTAGTGAGGTATTTCTGCAGCCTTTCCAGTTGTTGCAGATGTTTTGAGAGGTACATACCAAACGGGGCATTGTATTCTATAATGGGTCTAATGAGGGATGAGTACAGTGCGACAATGACCTCCTTTTTTCTGGATTAAAAGCCCTAGTGATGAGGAGTGCCACATAGAAGGAATTCCTGACTGTTGTGGTGATGGATTACAGCAGTAAGCCTGTCTCAGATCTATGGTGATGACATGTCATTCATAGGGATTTCAGCAGTAAGCCTGTTTCAGATCTATGGTAATGACATGATATCAGCAGTAAGCCTGTCTCAGATCTAAGGTAATGACATGTCATTGATAGGGATTACAGCAGGAAGCCTGTCTCAGATCTTTGGTGATTACATGTCATTGATAGGGATTACAGCAGTAAGCCTGTCTCAGATCTATGGTAATGACATGTCATTGATAGGGATTACAGCAGTAAGCCTGTCTCAGATGTATAACCACATCACCACAACAGTCGGGAAATCCTTCTATGTGGCACACCTCATCACTAAGGGCTTTTCATCCAGAAAAAAGGAGGTCATTGTCCCACTGTACTCATCCCTCATTACACCCATTATAGAATACAATGCCCCATTTGATATGTACCTCTCAAAACATCTGCAACAACTGGAAAGGCTGCAGAAATACCTCACTAAAAGAATCACAGGCCTAAAACAGATGCCCTATGCTGACCACCTTAAAAACTCCAGCTATACTCTGTTGCATATCATCTACTCTGAGGTGATCTCTGCTGCCATGTCAAACCCAGAGCTGTTGGACATGCTACACTTAAAGAAATCACAATCCCTCACAGCCACACGCTCCAGGGATCTAAACCTTGTCATCACAATAAACAAAACATGCTGGAGGGATAGGTTGCTGACCCAGAGACTCCCCAGACTCTGGAATAGACTGTCCATACATGTCAATCAGAGGATCTCTTTGGCCCTCTTCAAAAAAAAACTTGATGACTGGCTGGGAGAAAGGAAATTCACAAAAAATTATTATGAACCAGCAGTTGAACTCCAGGAAGCAGAAAAACAATGGAAAACCACAAAATTTGACCTAGGTTTCGTCTTTAATCCGACTTCATCAGAACACAAATTAATAATGGTAAAGAAAGTTCCTTATATGCACATTAAAAATGACATTCACCAATCAACTAAGGAGTTGCTTAATACAATCAATTGACACAATTAAATTCATTAAAAGGCCAGCATACACCAGAAGAGAAACATAACCAAACACTGAACCTATTTAAATAAAATGAAATACACAATTTTACCTTGTGTAAACTAAATTAAATACGTTGCATACATACAATTCCACATTGCTTTACACAAGACAATAAACAGAAAACAAAGTATCTCAATAATATAATTTAAAAATGGGAACTAAATTACCCCAATATATTTTTTAATTTTAAAATAGGCATTATTGAAATACAATCATTAATTCCAGGAAATTCTTGTGCATTGAATAACAACTGCCATCTCATCTCAGCTATATCTAAATGCACATCCAATTTCCTTCCTAATTTATCCACTAAAATTTGTTGTAAGATGCTAAACTTGAATTGATGCCCACTATTACTATCAATGTGTCTATACAGGGCATTGGTCTTTTTCTTTAACCTTATATCCGACTGATGTTCTATAATACGGTCCCTTAATGCCCTGCAGGTCTTTCCTATATAAAAAGCGGGACATTGTGTGCAGGTGGCCACGTAAACAACATTTGTTGTATGACAATCAAAATGAGCTTCAATTCTAACATTTATTCCAGCTACTTTAAAAAGAGCACCCGTAACATTGATCAAGTGACACACACTGCATCTACCACACCTGTAATTCCCTTTGTTCCTACCAGTTATTATTTGTGTGGTGTCGCTTTTCTCCAATAATTGTTTAAAGGAAACACCTTTCCAGTACACACATTTTGGTGCTCCCCCTAACTTCCCACTAACTTTTTGATCTATTTTTAAAATTTTCCAATTGTTGACGATAATGTCAACTACATAAGGGGCATCAAATGAAAAAGTAGTTATAAAATATAGTGCCTGTTCACTACCACTCTGTTTGTCATTCCCATCATTCCTAAGACTGATTTCACGCATGGTTACAGTGTTGCCCCCAACATTCTTATGTCCAAAACCCTGTTTTCCGCTTAAAAGAGCCCAATAGACACCATTAGCCCTTTTTAGTTTGACTTCATTTGCTACACAATCGCACAATGCTGGTGGATACCCTCTCCTAATAAACATTGACTTAATCAATTCAAGTTCCTTGTTAAAGTCATCCTCCAGACTTGTCATTCTCGCTGCCCTGACCATCTGCCCTTTAACTATTGCCTTTTTCTGATGGTCAGGGTGACTACTTGTGTAACTCAAATATGAGTTGGAGAACGTGCTTTTTCTATGTATAGTCGATACCAAAGTTAAATTAACTGGATTCAGAACCAAGTGCACATCTAAGTAATCAATTTCTACCTTACTCATATTGTAGGTGAATTTGAGAAAGTCCACAGATTCGTTAATGAATTCAATCAGTTCTCTAAACGTATCACTACCTCCTTCCCAGATGATAAACAAGTCATCCAGGAAACGGGTGTAAAAGGTTATATAAGTCATAAATTTACTAGTGAAAAGAAATTCCTGCTCCCAAAATGCCATTACATAATTGGCGTATGCTGGGGCACACGCCGCCCCCATCGCTACACCAGTTATCTGCCTGTAATAGGCCCCATCAAAATAAATAAAATTGTTTGTTAACACTATTTCCATTAGACCCACCATCAAATTAATTCTGTCTTGGTCAAATAAACCAGTTTTTAATAATTGCTTCTTCAACCATTCTAACCCTCTTATTGTGGGGATCACTGAGAACAAATTTACAACGTCTACGGTTGCCATAATAGTGTCATCTGTAACTTTGACAGTGTTTAATCTCTCCAAAAAGGACCAGGAATCTTTTGAGATATAATTGAATACCTTAAATTGTTTGTTAACACTATTTCCATTAGACCCACCATCAAATTAATTCTGTCTTGGTCAAATAAACCAGTTTTTAATAATTGCTTCTCCAACCATTCTAACCCTCTTATTGTGGGGATCACTGAGAACAAATTTACAACGTCTACGGTTGCCATAATAGTGTCATCTGTAACTTTGACAGTGTTTAATCTCTCCAAAAAGTACCAGGAATCTTTTGAGATATAATTGAATACCTTTAAACCTTTTTGTAACTCAAAATCCAAGAATTTACTTATGAAACAGGTCTTACTACGTCACAACTATTGGCCTGAAAGCCAGGTTATTCAAACCCTTATGGATCTTGGGCGCTCCAAATATCCCACTCACCACTGGGTGATCATTAACCAAATACCTGAACTCATCCTCATTAATGTGCCCCTGCCAAAGAAGGTCCTCAATGTTCAAATTAACTTTCCTGAAGGCCATGTTTACCTCGTTAAGACTCACTTCTTCATATGTATCCATAGCTAATAGCAACTTGATGCTATTTACATAATCCACCCTATCAATCAGCACCAATCCATTACCTTTATCGGGCTTCATTATTCTTGTTGAGGAGTCATTTGTTAAACTATCCAACAGTTCATGCTCTTTAGTGGTCAAGTTGTCATTAAAGTTGAATACTTTTCTTAATTGTGAGTTTGCTGCCGATCTAAAGTATTCCCTAATGTCCCACTCACATATTCTTTCATATGTATTAGTTACACTATTAGTCAGCATATACTTGCTTGTTTTTTCAGGGATAATCCTTCTGGATTTCCCGCACCTCCATCAAACAACAATCTCAAATTCATTTTTCTTACTAACATTTTTAAATCGACCAAGGTATTAGTTAACCCCCCCCCGAGCTAATGGGACAAAAGTTAAACCCTTTGCCAGTAAATCCGCATGCTGTTTTCCAATGACCTTAGTAGAGTAATTATATATTTTAAAATCATCATGAGTGTTAACTATGATGACAGGGCTGCTAGGTCCATATTGTACTATTAATGCGGGGTTTTCTCCCAAAACTTGAATCAAGTCTTCAATTGCACAATCTGAACTATAACTATGTACACTATTTTGTGATATTATGTCATTATCTTGCCTGTTTATACCTTCACCAATAAATGCATGTTCACTAACTTCCCCAAAAAAAGTTGGGAAAGTGTGTAAACTTATATTACTCAAAGAAGCATTCTCGACTTCTATGTTAAATGATATATCATCTATTACATGAGTTGTATCAGAATTGGTGACATTGCTTCCAAAACAGTACTGTGTTTCATCACAAATTTGTTCAAAATCACTCTGACCAACTTTTAATATACTTGAGCTCGAATCCGCTAAGCTTTGCTTGTCAAAACTAAATACGCTATCAGGATTTTCCACTATTAATCCACTTCCAATACCACTGTTACCGATAGCATTTGTTGACCTGTTATCTAAACATACTTGCCCGATCGTATCTGCTTCCATTCCATCAACAAATAAGTTGAAGTTAATGCCAAACAAATCAGCAAAATCATCCACATTTGCCCTTACATTATTAGTATTTACAATCCTGTTTTGCGTACATTGTATACAATATTTACAAATACAAACTTTTTTAGCTTGATTAATGGACTCTTCATTAACAAAAGAATGATTTTGCTCACAAATTGACTGTCCGAGAGTAAAATCAGATTTACGATGGACCAAGTGTTCACATATTTTTTCCGTTGGTATTGAATAACACTCAGAGGCGGCAACACCCCTTGCACAGTTAACATTTAAATTAGAGGCGTTTGTAGGCCCACGCACATCTCCAGACTCACGGGCCGCTAGTGAACAGTTTACAGTTTGCGTTGCAATGTATTCATTAAAATCAATGTCTTCATTAATGCCAACACTGCTAGGTGACTGCGTGTCACCACCAAACAATCGCCGTTTGTTTTTACTACGCGCACCCGATTCATTGCTTCTGCTAACACTTGATATCCAAACATAACCACCTGACAACATTTCACTTGTATCGTTACTTTCAAAGTTAATAAAATTAGTCAATGGGCTTACTGCATTCACCTCAGTTGAATGTCTACTTGTTTTTAACTTGATAGGTTCAGTAGATACACCCACCTTGTGATAGCCTAAATAACCGGCTTTGTTTACAGTAAAAGGAAGCTGTTTAAATTGTTCTAGTTGTGTGAGCTCACCTGCAATTTTAGGTGCGCACTCAATACTTGCGCTTTTTAATGGACTCGATTGCTCCTGCTGCTTGTGTTGGCTGGATACTTTGGTTTTGCCCCTTGCCTGTTGTAGTCGATGAATCTGCTCTGCTCGTGTTGTTGGTTCCGCCCTCTTATCCTCTCCGACCTCCTTGGTTCCACTTCTAAAGGGAATTCATCCCTTTCTTGCTTTCGTCATTTATATTTTCATCTACAGGCTCCACCTCCTGATCTCTGTTGAAGTGGTTTTACTTAAAGGGACCCTGCCATAGCAATTGCCTTCAGACATAGGGTATACTATATTACGCCTGTACTCATTGCTATCCCTTTCTATTTTTTTAGCTTTCCTTCTAAAAATAGTCTCACATTGATTGTTTATTTCTACCAACAAGTTATTGTAGTTGGTCAAATAATGTTCAAAGTTCAAATCTGCTGTAATAGTCTCATTCATTGTTTCTAAATCAGACAACAAATAGGCTATCTTTTGATCATTGTATTTTATAATAATAGTTAAAAGTTCAAGCCCCATTTTGTTGTATAAGTCATGTACCTCTTCCAACATTTGTTTATTGTTTTCAATCCCATTGGGATACTTCCATGCTCGCAAACCTTTTGGTACAAAGCCACATTCAATGTTTTTCTGCAGGTATTCATTTTCTATTTGCAACTTCTTGAAAATGAATAACTTTTTTTCAAAGTCACTTAACTGCTGTGCCATGGTCTTGCAATCATTTCTCTCAGCATTTCTTTCAACACTAGCCATTCTCACATTTCTTTGAAAATTAAATGTGTTAGATTTCCACCTGTTGGCATCAAATTCAGATTCAGGACTGTTACCTTCTGGTTTTCTCAAAGCTGAAGGATTCGTAGACCTCACTCCAGTATTCACCTCAGAAGAGCTACGACCCTCTCCAACCACCGTTACAAATTCCCTTTTTCTTTTTGTGTTAGAACACACATTGTTAACATTCTTCTCCTTTTGCTGACCTTTGACTAAAGTTTGAATCTGCTTAGAATGTTCAAGCAATTTCTGGTTAATAGCTTCCAATAAGCTCAAAATGTCTGGTCCAACACCACCACTCTCCATACTAGCAACGCACAGAACAAAGACAAAAAATTATTATGAACCAGCAGTTGAACTCCAGGAAGCAGAAAAACAATGGAAAACCACGAAATTTGACCTAGGTTTCGTCTTTAATCCGACTTCATCAGAACACAAATTAATAATGGTAAAGAAAGTTCCTTATATGCACATTAAAAATGACATCATCACCAATCAACTAAGGAGTTGCTTAATACATTCAATTGACACAATTAAATTAATTAAAAGGCCAGCATACACCAGAAGAGAAACATAACCAAACACTGAACCTAATTAAATAAAATGAAATACACAATTTTACCTTGTGTAAACTAAATTAAATACGTTGCATACATACAATTCCACATTGCTTTACACAAGACAATAAACAGAAAACAAAGTATCTCAATAATATAATTTAAAAATGGGAACTAAATTACCCCAATATATTTTTTAATTTTAAAATAGGCATTATTGAAATACAATCATTAATTCCAGGAAATTCTTGTGCATTGAATAACAACTGCCATCTCATCTCAGCTATATCTAAATGCACATCCAATTTCCTTCCTAATTTATCCACTAAAATTTGTTGTAAGATGCTAAACTTATATTGATGCCCACTATTACTATCAATGTGTCTATACAGGGCATTGGTCTTTTTCTTTAACCTTATATCCGACTGATGTTCTATAATACGGTCCCTTAATGCCCTGCAGGTCTTTCCTATATAAAAAGCGGGACATTGTGTGCAGGTGGCCACGTAAACAACGTTTGTTGTATGACAATCAAAATGAGCTTCAATTCTAACATTTATTCCAGCTACTTTAAAAAGAGCACCCGTAACGTTGATGAAGTGACACACACTGCATCTACCACACCTGTAATTCCCTTTGTTCCTACCAGTTATTATTTGTGTGGTGTCGCTTTTCTCCAATAATTGTTTAAAGGAAACACCTTTCCTGTACACACATTTTGGTGCCCCCCCTAACTTCCCACTAACTTTTTGATCTATTCTTAAAATTTTCCAATTGTTGATGATAATGTCAACTACATAAGGGGCATCAAATGAAAAAGTAGTTATAAAATATAGTGCCTGTTCACTACCACTCTGTTTGTCATTCCCATCATTCCTAAGACTGATTTCACGCATGGTTACAGTGTTGCCCCCAACATTCTTATGTCCAAAACCCTGTTTTCCGCTTAAAAGAGCCCAATAGACACCATTAGCCCTTTTTAGTTTGACTTCATTTGCTACACAATCGCACAATGCTGGTGGATACCCTCTCCTAATAAACATTGACTTAATCAATTCAAGCTCCTTGTTAAATTCATCCTCCAGACTTGTCATTCTCGCTGCCCTGACCATCTGCCCTTTAACTATTGCCTTTTTCTGATGGTCAGGGTGACTACTTGTGTAACTCAAATATGAGTTGGAGAACGTGCTTTTTCTATGTATAGTCGATACCAAAGTTAAATCAACTGGATTCAGAACCAAGTGCACATCTAAGTAATCAATTTCTACCTTACTCATATTGTAGGTGAATTTGAGAAAGTCCACATATTCGTTAATGAATTCAATCAATTCTCTAAACTTATCACTACCTCCTTCCCAGATGATAAACAAGTCATCCAGGAAACGGGTGTAAAAGGTTATATAAGTCATAAATTTACTAGTGAAAAGAAATTCCTGCTCCCAAAATGCCATTACATAATTGGCGTATGCTGGGCACACGCGCCCCCATCGCTACACCAGTTATCTGCCTGTAATAGGCCCCATCAAAATAAATAAAATTGTTTGTTAACACTATTTCCATTAGACCCACCATCAAATTAATTCTGTCTTGGTCAAATAAACCAGTTTTTAATAATTGCTTCTCCAACCATTCTAACCCTCTTATTGTGGGGATCACTGAGAACAAATTTACAACGTCTACGGTTGCCATAATAGTGTCATCTGTAACTTTGACAGTGTTTAATCTCTCCAAAAAGGACCAGGAATCTTTTGAGATATAATTGAATACCTTTAAACCTTTTTGTAACTCGAAATCCAAGAATTTACTTATGAAACAGGTCTTACTACGTTTTCCGTCAACTATTGGCCTGAAAGCCAGGCTATTCAAACCCTTATGGATCTTGGGTACTCCAAATATCCCACTCACCACTGGGTGATCATTAACCAAATACCTGAACTCATCCTCATTAATGTGCCTCTGCCAAAGAAGGTCCTCAATGTTCAAATTAACTTTCCTGAAGGCCATGTTTACCTCGTTAAGACTCACTTCTTCGTATGTATCCATAGCTAATAGCAACTTGATGCTATTTACATAATCCACCCTATCAATCAGCACCAATCCATTACCTTTATCGGGCTTCATTATTCTTATTGAGGAGTCATTTGTTAAACTATCCAACAGTTCATGCTCTTTAGTGGTCAAGTTGTCATTAAAGTTGAATACTTTTCTTAATTGTGAGTTTGCTGCCGATCTAAAGTATTCCCTAATGTCCCACTCACATATTCTTTCATATGTATTAGTTACACTATTAGCCGGGGGCATATACTTGCTTGGTTTTTTCAGGGATAATCCTTCTGGATTTCCCGCACCTCCATCAAACAACAATCTCAAATTCATTTTTCTTACTAACATTTTTAAATCGACCAAGGTATTAGTTAAACCCCCCCGAGCTAATGGGACAAAAGTTAAACCCTTTGCCAGTAAATCCGCATGCTGTTTTCCAATGACCTTAGTAGAGTAATTATATATTTTAAAATCATCATGAGTGTTAACTATGATGACAGGGCTGCTAGGTCCATATTGTACTATTAATGCAGGGTTTTCTCCCAAAACTTGAATCAAGTCTTCAATTGCACAATCTGAACTATAACTATGTACACTATTTTGTGATATTATGTCATTATCTTGCCTGTTTATACCTTCACCAATAAATGCATGTTCACTAACTTCCCCAAAAAAAGTTGGGAAAGTGTGTAAACTTATATTACTCAAAGAAGCATTCTCGACTTCTATGTTAAATGATATATCATCTATTACATGAGTTGTATCAGAATTGGTGACATTGCTTCCAAAACAGTACTGTGTTTCATCACAAATTTGTTCAAAATCACTCTGACCAACTTTTAATATACTTGAGCTCGAATCCGCTAAGCTTTGCTTGTCAAAACTAAATACGCTATCAAGATTTTCCACTATTAATCCACTTCCAATACCACTGTTACCAATAGCATTTGTTGACCTGTTATCTAAACATACTTGCCCGATCGTATCTGCTTCCATTCCATCAACAAATAAGTTGAAGTTAATGCCAAACAAATCAGCAAAATCATCCACATTTGCCCTTACATTATTAGTATTTACAATCCTGTTTTGCATACATTGTGTACAATATTTACAAATACAAACTTTTTTAGCTTGATTAATGGACTCTTCATTAACAAAAGAATGATTTTGCTCACAAATTGACTGTCCGAGAGTAAAATCAGATTTACGATGGACCAAGTGTTCACATATTTTTTCCGTTGGTATTGAATAACACTCAGAGGCGGCAACCCCCCTTGCGCAGTTAACATTTAAATTAGAGGCGTTTGTAGGCCCACGCACATCTCCAGACTCACGGGCCGCTAGTGAACAGTTTACAGTTTGCGCTGCAATGTATTCATTAAAATCAATGTCTTCATTAATGCCAACATTGCTAGGTGACTACGTGTCACCAGCAAACAATCACTGTTTGTTTTTACTACGCGCACCCGATTCATTGCTTCTGCTAACACTTGATATCCAAACATAACCACCTGACGACATTTC
The DNA here is from genome assembly GCF_019279795.1 of Protopterus annectens. Classification (NCBI taxonomy): domain Eukaryota; kingdom Metazoa; phylum Chordata; order Ceratodontiformes; family Protopteridae; genus Protopterus; species Protopterus annectens. Next base: position 451,498,101 of record NC_056740.1, read on the forward strand.
ACTTGTATCGTTACTTTCAAAGTTAATAAAATTAGTCAATGGGCTTACTGCATTCACCTCAGTTGAATGTCTACTTGTTTTTAACTTGATAGGTTCAGTAGATACACCCACCTTGTGATAGCCTAAATAACCGGCTTTGTTTACAGTAAAAGGAAGCTGTTTAAATTGTTCTAGTTGTGTGAGCTCACCTGCAATTTTAGGTGCGCACTCAATACTTGCGCTTTTTAACGGACTCGATTGCTCCTGCTGCTTGTGTTGGCTGGATACTTTGGTTTTGCCCCTTGCCTGTTGTAGTCGATGAATCTGCTCTGCTCGTGTTGTTGGTTCCGCCCTCTTATCCTCTCCGACCTCCTTGGTTCCACTTCTAAAGGGAATTCATCCCTTTCTTGCTCGTCATTTATATTTTCATCTACAGGCTCCACCTCCTGATCTCTGTTGAAGTGGTTTTTACTTAAAGGGACCCTGCCATAGCAATTGCCTTCAGACATAGGGTATACTATATTACGCCTGTACTCATTGCTATCCCTTTCTATTTTTTTAGCTTTCCTTCTAAAAATAGTCTCACATTGATTGTTTATTTCTACCAACAAGTTATTGTAGTTGGTCAAATAATGTTCAAAGTTCAAATCTGCTGTAATAGTCTCATTCATTGTTTCTAAATCAGACAACAAAGAGGCTATCTTTTGATCATTGTATTTTATAATAATAGTTAAAAGTTCAAGCCCCATTTTGTTGTATAAGTCATGTACCTCTTCCAACATTTGTTTATTGTTTTCAATCCCATTGGGATACTTCCAGTGGTATTGGAAGTGGATTAATAGTGGAAAATCTTGATAGCGTATTTAGTTTTGACAAGCAAAGCTTAGCGAATTCGAGCTCAAGTATATTAAAAGTTGGTCAGAGTGATTTTGAACAAATTTGTGATGAAACACAGTACTGTTTTGGAAGCAATGTCACCAATTCTGATACAACTCATGTAATAGATGATATATCATTTAACATAGAAGTCGAGAATGCTTCTTTGAGTAATATAAGTTTACACACTTTCCCAACTTTTTTTGGGGAAGTTAGTGAACATGCATTTATTGGTGAAGGTATAAACAGGCAAGATAATGACATAATATCACAAAATAGTGTACATAGTTATAATTCAGATTGTGCAATTGAAGACTTGATTCAAGTTTTGGGAGAAAACCCCGCATTAATAGTACAATATGGACCTAGCAGCCCTGTCATCATAGTTAACACTCATGATGATTTTAAAATATATAATTACTCTACTAAGGTCATTGGAAAACAGCATGCGGATTTACTGGCAAAGGGTTTAACTTTTGTCCCATTAGCTCGGGGGGGGGGTTTAACTAATACCTTGGTCGATTTAAAAATGTTAGTAAGAAAAATGAATTTGAGAATGTTGTTTGATGGAGGTGCGGGAAATCCAGAAGGATTATCCCTGAAAAAAACAAGCAAGTATATGCCCCCGGCTAATAGTGTAACTAATACATATGAAAGAATATGTGAGTGGGACATTAGGGAATACTTTAGATCGGCAGCAAACTCACAACTAAGAAAAGTATTCAACTTTAATGACAACTTGACCACTAAAGAGCATGAACTGTTGGATAGTTTAACAAATGACTCCTCAACAAGAATAATGAAGCCCGATAAAGGTAATGGATTGGTGCTGATTGATAGGGTGGATTATGTAAATAGCATCAAGTTGCTATTAGCTATGGATACATACGAAGAAGTGAGTCTTAACGAGGTAAACATGGCCTTCAGGAAAGTTAATTTGAACATTGAGGACCTTCTTTGGCAGGGGCACATTAATGAGGATGAGTTCAGGTATTTGGTTAATGATCACCCAGTGGTGAGTGGGATATTTGGAGCACCCAAGATCCATAAGGGTTTGAATAACCTGGCTTTCAGGCCAATAGTTGATGGAAAACGTAGTAAGACCTGTTTCATAAGTAAATTCTTGGATTTTGAGTTACAAAAATGTATAAAGGTATTCAATTATATCTCAAAAGATTCCTGGTCCTTTTTGGAGAGATTAAACACTGTCAAAGTTACAGATGACACTATTATGGCAACCGTAGACGTTGTAAATTTGTTCTCAGTGATCCCCACAATAAGAGGGTTAGAATGGTTGGAGAAGCAATTATTAAAAACTGGTTTATTTGACCAAGACAGAATTAATTTGATGGTGGGTCTAATGGAAATAGTGTTAACAAACAATTTTATTTATTTTGATGGGGCCTATTACAGGCAGATAACTGGTGTAGCGATGGGGGCGGCGTGTGCCCCAGCATACGCCAATTATGTAATGGCATTTTGGGAGCAGGAATTTCTTTTCACTAGTAAATTTATGACTTATATAACCTTTTACACCCGTTTCCTGGATGACTTGTTTATCATCTGGGAAGGAGGTAGTGATAAGTTTAGAGAATTGATTGAATTCATTAACGAATCTGTGGACTTTCTCAAATTCACCTACAATATGAGTAAGGTAGAAATTGATTACTTAGATGTGCACTTGGTTCTGAATCCAGTTGATTTAACTTTGGTATCGACTATACATAGAAAAAGCACGTTCTCCAACTCATATTTGAGTTACATAAGTAGTCACCCTGACCATCAGAAAAAGGCAATAGTTAAAGGGCAGATGGTCAGGGCAGCGAGAATGACAAGTCTGGAGGATGACTTTAACAAGGAGCTTGAATTGATTAAGTCAATGTTTATTAGGAGAGGGCATCCACCAGCATTGTGCGATTGTGTAGCAAATGAAGTCAAACTAAAAAGGACTAATGATGTCTATTGGGCTCTTTTAAGCAGAAAACAGGGTTTTGGACATAAGAATGTTGGGGGCAACACTGTAACCATGCGTGAAATCAGTCTTAGGAATGATGGGAATGACAAACAGAGTGGTAGTGAACAGGCACTATATTTTATAACTACTTTTTCATTTGATGCCCCTTATGTAGTTGACATTATCGTCAACAATTGGAAAATTTTAAGAATAGATCAAAAAGTTAGTGGGAAGTTAGGGGGAGCACCAAAATGTGTGTACAGGAAAGGTGTTTCCTTTAAACAATTATTGGAGAAAAGCCCCACCACACAAATAATAACTGGTAGGAACAAAGGGAATTACAGGTGTGGTAGATGCAGTGTGTGTCACTTGATCAACGTTATGGGTGCTCTTTTTAAAGTAGCTGGAATAAATGTTAGAATTGAAGCTCATTTTGATTGTCATACAACAAACGTTGTTTACGTGGCCACCTGCACACAATGTCCCGCTTTTTATATAGGAAAGACCTGCAGGGCATTAAGGGACCGTATTATAGAACATCAGTCGGATATAAGGTTAAAGAAAAAGACCAATGCCCTGTATAGACACATTGATAGTAATAGTGGGCATCAATTCAAGTTTAGCATCTTACAACAAATTTTAGTGGATAAATTAGGAAGGAAATTGGATGTGCATTTAGATATAGCTGAGATGAGATGGCAGTTGTTATTCAATGCACAAGAATTTCCTGGAATTAATGATTGTATTTCAATAATGCCTATTTTAAAATTAAAAAATATATTGGGGTAATTTAGTTCCCATTTTTAAATTATATTATTGAGATACTTTGTTTTCTGTTTATTGTCTTGTGTAAAGCAATGCGGAATTGTATGTATGCAACGTATTTAATTTAGTTTACACAAGGTAAAATTGTGTATTTCATTTTATTTAATTAGGTTCAGTGTTTGGTTATGTTTCTCTTCTGGTGTATGCTGGCCTTTTAATGAATTTAATTGTGTCAATTGATTGTATTAAGCAACTCCTTAGTTGATTGGTGATGATGTCATTTTTAATGTGCATATAAGGAACTTTCTTTACCATTATTAATTTGTGTTCTGATGAAGTCGGATTAAAGACGAAACCTAGGTCAAATTTCTGGTTTTCCATTGTTTTTCTGCTTCCTGGAGTTCAACTGCTGGTTCATAATAATTTTTTGTCTTTGTTCTGTGTGTTGCTAGTATGGAGAAAGGAAATTCACCCCAGGGATCACATCAGTCTCCCTGCTAGACAGGGGTCCAGGGAAGTAAATAGTGTGGGAAGAAATAGCCAGGGAATTGCTATGGCTAGACTTGAATAGGCCGTAGGGCCGATAGCCTAGTACCAACCTATGAACCTATGAATCTATGGTAATGACATGTCATTGATAGGGATTACAGCAGTAAACCTGTCATAGATCTATGGTGATGACATGCCATTTAAAGGGATTACAGCAGTAAGCCTGTCTCAGATCTATGGTAATGACAAGTCATTGATAGGGATTACAACAATAAGCCTGTCTTAGATCTATGGTGAAGACATGTCATTTAAAGGGATTACAGCAGTAAGCCTGTCTTATATCTATTGTGATGACATTTCATTGATAGGGATTACAGCAGTAAACCTGTCTCAGATCTATGGTGAGGACATGCCATTGATAGGGATTACAGCAGTGAACCTGTCTCAGATCTATGGTGATGACATGTCATTGATAGGGATTACAGCAGTAAGCCTATCTCAAATCTATGACAATGACATTTCATTGACAGGGATTACAGAAGTAAACCTGTCTCAGATCTATGGTGATGACATGTCATTCATAGGGATTACAGCAGTAAACCTGTCTCAGATCTATGGCAATGACATGTCATTGATAGGGATTACAGCAGTAAGTCTGTCTATGATCTATGGTAATGACATGTCACTGACTGGGATTACAGCAATAAGACTGTCTCAGATCCATGGTAATGACATGTCATTGATAGGGATTACAGCAGTAAACCTGTCTCAGATCTATGATAATGACATGTCATTGATAAGGATTACTGCAGTAAACCTGTCTTAGATCTATGGTGGTGACATGTCATTGATAAGGATTACAGCAGTAAACCTGACTTAGATCTATGGTGATGACATGTCATTGATAGGGATTACAGCAGTAAGTCTGTCTTAGATTGATGGTGATGACATGTCATTTATGGGTATTACAGTAGTAAGCCTTTGTTAGATCTATGGTGATGACATGTCATTGATAGGGATTACAGCAGTAAACCTGTCTTAGATCTATAGTGATTGCATGTCACTGATAGGGATTGCAGTAGTAAGTCTGTCTTAGATCTATGGTGATGACATGTCATTGATAGGGATTACAACAGTAAGCCTGTCTTAGATCTATGGTGATGACATGTCTTGATAGGGATTACAGTAGTAAGCCTTTGTTAGATCTATGGTGATAGCATGTCATTGATATGGATTACAGCAGTAAACCTGTCTTAAATCTATGGTGATAACATGTCAGTGACAGGGATTACAGCAGTAAGCCTGTATTAGAACTATGGTGATGACATGTCATTGATTGGGATTACAGTAGTAAACCTTTGTTAGATCTACGGTGATGACATGTCATCGATAGGGATTACAGTAGTAAGCCTGTCTCAGATCTTTGGTGATGACATGTCACTGATAGGGATTACAGCAGTAAGCCTGTCTCAGATCTATGGTGATGATATGTCATTGATAAGGTTACAGAAGTAAGCCTTTGTTAGATCTATGGTGATGACATGTCATTGATAGGGATTACAGGAGTAAGCCTGTGTTAGATCTATGGTGATGGCATGTCACTGATAGGGATTACAGTAGTAAACCTGTCTCAGATCTTTAGTGATGACATGTCATTGATAGGGATTACAGCAGTAAGCCTGTGTTAGATATATGGTGATGACATGTCATTGATAGGGATTACAGAAGTAAGCCTTTGTTAGATCTATGGTGATGACATGTCATTGATATGGATTACAGCAGTAAACCTGTCTTAGATCTATGGTGATGACATGACATTGATAGGGATTACAGTAGTCAGCCTGTCTTAGATATATGGTGATGACATGTCATTGATAGGGATTACAGCAGTAAGACTGTTTTAGATCTATGGTGATGACATGTCATTGATAGGGATTACAGTAGTAAGCCTTTGTTAGATCTATGGTGATGACGTGTCATTGATAGGGATTACAGCAGTAAACCTGTTTTAGATCTATGGTGATGACATGTCATTGACAGGGATTACACCAGCAAGCCTGTATTAGATCTATGGTGATGACGTGTCTTTGATAGGGATTACAGCAGTAAGCCTGTCTTAGATCTATGGTGATGACATGTCATTGATAGGGATTACAGCAGTAAATCTGTGTGAGATCTATGGTAATGACATGTCATTGATATGAATTACAGCAGTAAGCCTGTCTTCGACCTGTGGTAATGGCATGTCATTGATAGGGATAACAGCAGTAAGCCTGTGTTAGATCTATGGTAATGACATGTCATTGATAGGGATTACAGCAGTAAACCTGTCTCAGATCTATGGTGATGACATGTCATTGACAGGGATTACAGCAGTAAGCCTGTATTAGATCTATGGTGATGATGTGTCATTGACAGGTATTACAGCAGTATACCTGTCTTAGATCTATGGTGATGACATATCATTGATAGGGATTACAGCAGTAAGCCTTTGTTAGAGCTATGATGATGACATGTCATTGACAGGGATTAGAGCAGTAAACCTGTCTTAGATCTATGGTAATGACATGACATCGATAGGGATTACAGTAATAAGCCTGTCTCAGATCTTTGCTGATGACATGTCATTGATAGGGATTACAGCAGTAAGCCTGTGTTAGATCTATGGTGATGACATGTCATTGATATGGATTACAGCAGTAAACCTGTCTTAGATCTATGGTGATGACATGACATTGATAGGGATTACAGTAGTCAGCCTGTCTTAGATATATGGTGATGACATGTCATTGATAGGGATTACAGCAGTAAGACTGTTTTAGATCTATGGTGATGACATGTCATTGATAGGGATTACAGTAGTAAGCCTTTGTTAGATCTATGGTGATGACGTGTCATTGATAGGGATTACAGCAGTAAACCTGTTTTAGATCTATGGTGATGACATGTCATTGACAGGGATTACACCAGCAAGCCTGTATTAGATCTATGGTGATGACGTGTCTTTGATAGGGATTACAGCAGTAAGCCTGTCTTAGATCTATGGTGATGACATGTCATTGATAGGGATTACAGCAGTAAATCTGTGTGAGATCTATGGTAATGACATGTCATTGATAGGAATTACAGCAGTAAGCCTGTCTTAGACCTGTGGTAATGGCATGTCATTGATAGGGATTGCAGTAGTAAGCCTGTGTTAGATCTATGGTGATGACATGTTATTGATAGGGATTACAGCAGTAAACCTCTCTCAGATCTATGGTGATGACATGTCATTGACAGGGTTTACAGCAGTAAGCCTGTCTTAGATCTATGGTGATGATGTGTCATTGACAGGTATTACAGCAGTAAACCTGTCTTAGATCTATGGTAATGACATGACATCGATAGGGATTACAGTAATAAGCCTGTCTCAGATCTTTGCTGATGACATGTCATTGATAGGGATTACAGCAGTAAGCCTGTGTTAGATCTATGGTGATGACATGTCATTGATAGTGATTACAGCAGTAAGCCTGTCATAGATTTTTGGTGATGACATGCCATTGATAGGGATTACAGCAGTAAGCCTGTCATTGATCTATGGTGATGACATGTCATTGATAGTGATTACAGCAGTAAGCCTGTCATAGATTTTTGGTGATGTCATGTCATTGATAGCGATTAGTGCATTAAGCCTGTCATAGATATATGATGATGTCATGTCATTGATAGGGATTACAGCAGTAAGCCTGTCTCAGATCTATGTTGATGTCATGTCATTGATAGGGATTACAGCAGTAAGTCTGTCTTAGAGCTATGGTAATGACATGTCATTGATAGGAATTACAGCAGTAAGCCTGTTTTAGACCTGTGGTAATGGCATGTCATTGATATGGATAACAGCAGTAAGCCTGTCTTAGATCTATGGTGATGACATGTCATTGACAGGGATTACAGCAGTAAACCTGTCTTAGATCTATGGTGATGACATGTCATTGATAGGGATTACAGCAGTAAGCCTGTCTTAGATATATGGTGATGACATGTCATTGATAGGGATTACAGCAGTAAGCCTGTTTTAGATCTACGGTGATGACATGTCATTGATAGGGATTACAGTAGTAAACCTTTGTTAGATCTATGGTGATGACATGTCATTGACAGGGATTACAGCAGTAAACCTGTCTTAGATCTATGGTGATGACTTGTCATTGACAGGGATTACAGCAGTAAGCCTGTATTAGATCTATGGTGATGACATCTCATTGACAGGGATTACAGCAGTAAGCCTGTCTTAGATCTATGGTGATGACATATCATTGATAGGGATTATAGCAGTAAGCCTTTCTTAGATCTATAGTGATGACATGTCACTGATAGGGATTACAGCAGTAAACCTGTCTTAGATCTATGGTGATGGCATGTCATTGATAAGGATTACAGAAGTAAGCCTTTGTTAGATCTATGGTGATGACATGTCGTTGATAGGGAATACAGCAGTAAGCCTGTGTTAGATCTATGGTGATGACATGACATTGATAGGGATTACAGCAATAAACCTGTCTCAGATGTATGGTAATGACATGTCATTGACAGTGATTACAGCAGTAAGCCTGTCTTAGATCTATGGTGATGACAAATCATTAATAGGGATTACAGCAGTAAGACTGTCATAGATCTATGGTGATTACATGTCATTGATAGGGATTACAGCAGTAAGCCTGTCATAGATCTATGGTGATGACATGTCATTGATAGGGATTACAGCAGTAAGCCTGTCTTAGTTCAATGGTGATGACATGTCATTGATAGGGATTACAGTAGTAAGCCTTTGTTAGATCTATTGTGATGACATGTCATTGATAGGGATTACAGCAGTAAACCTGTCTTAGATCTATGATGATGACATGTCATTGATAGGGATTACAGTAGTAAGCATGTCTTAGATCTATGGTAATGACATGTCATTGACAGGGATTACAGCAGTAAGCCTCTCTTAGATCTATGGTAATGACATGTCATTCACAGGGATTCCATCAGTAAACCTGTCTTAGATCTATGGTGATGACATGTCATTGACAGGGATTACAGCAATAAGCCTGTCTTAGATCTATGGTGATGACATATCATTGTTAGGGATTACAGCAGTAAACCTTTGTTAAATCTATGGTGATGAGATGTCAACAATAGGGATTACAGCAGTAAACCTGTCTTAGATCTATGGTCATGACATCTCATTGACAGGGATTACAGCAGTAAACCTGCCTTAGATCTATGGTAATGACATGTCATCGATAGGGATTACAGTAGTAAGCCTGGCTCATATCTTTGGTGATGACATGTCCTTGATAGGGATTACAGCAGTGAGCCTGTCTCAGATCTATGGTGATGACATGTCATTGATAAGGATTACAGAAGTAAGCCTTTGTTAGATCTATGGTGATGACATGTCATTGATAGGGATTACAGCAGTAAACCTGGTGGTTGGGAGGGTGGCCTAATGGTTAAAGTGTTTTCCTTACAAACACAAGGTGCAGGGTTCGAGACTCACAAGGGATAATTGGCTGGGCTTAAAATGGCTCGCAAGGGCAGTCAGCTTAGTACTAATCTATGAACCTAACCTATCTATGACATGTCATTGATAGGGATTACAGCATTAAGCTTTTGTTAGATCTATGGTGATGACATGTCATTGATAGTGATTACAACAGTAAACCTGTCTTAGATCTATAGTGATTACATGTCATTGATGGGGATTGCAGTAGTAAGTCTGTCTAGATCTATGGTGATGACATGTCATTGATAGCAATTACAGCAGTAAGCCTGTCTTAGATCTATGGTGATGACATGTCATTGATAGGGATTACAGTAGTAAGCCTTTGTTAGATCTATGGTGATAACATGTCATTGATAGGGATTACACCAGTAAACCTGTCTTAGATCTATGGTGATAACATGTCAATGACAGGGATTACAGCAGTAAGCCTGTATTAGAACTATGATGATGACATGTCATTGATTGGGATTACAGTAGTAAACCTTTGTTAGATCTATGGTGATGACATGTCATCGATAAGGATTACAGTAGTAAGCCTGTCTCAGAGCTTTGGTGATGACATGTCATTGATAAGGATTACAGCAGTAAGCCTGTCTCAGATATATGGTGATGACATGTCATTGATGGTGATTACAGCAGTAAGCCTGTCTTAGATCTATGGTGATGACATGTCATTAATAGGGATTACAGCAGTAAGACTGTCATAGATCTATGGTGATGACATGTCATTGATAGGGATTACAGAAGTAAGCCTGTCATAGATCTATGGTGATGACATGTCATTGATAGGGATTACAGCAGTAATCCTGTCTCAGATCTATGGTAATGACATGTAATTGATAGTGATTACAGCAGTAAGCCTGTCTTAGATCTATGGGGATGACATGTCATTAATAGGGATTACAGCAGTAAAACTGTCATAGATCTATGGTGATGACATGTCATTGATAGGGATTACAGCAGTAAGCCTGTCATAGATCTATGGTGATGACATGTCATTGATAGAGATTACAGCAGTAAGCCTGTGTTAGACCTACGGTGATGACATGTCATTGATAGGGATTACAGCAGTAAACCTGTATTAGATCTATGGTGATGACATGTCATTGATAGGGATTACAGCAGTAAGCCTGTCTTATATCTATGGTGATAACATGTCAATGACAGGGATTACAGCAGTAAGCCTGTATTAGAACTATGATGATGACATGTCATTGATTGGGATTACAGTAGTAAACCTTTGTTAGATCTATGGTGATGACATGTCATCGATAAGGATTACAGTAGTAAGCCTGTCTCAGAGCTTTGGTGATGACATGTCATTGATAAGGATTACAGCAGTAAGGCTGTCTCAGATATATGGTGATGACATGGCATTGATGGTGATTACAGCAGTAAGCCTGTCTTAGATCTATGGTGATGACATGTCATTAATAGGGATTACAGCAGTAAGACTGTCATAGATCTATGGTGATGACATGTCATTGATAGGGATTACAGAAGTAAGCCTGTCATAGATCTATGGTGATGACATGTCATTGATAGGGATTACAGCAGTAATCCTGTCTCAGATCTATGGTAATGACATGTCATTGATAGTGATTACAGCAGTAAGCCTGTCTTAGATCTATGGGGATGACATGTCATTAATAGGGATTACAGCAGTAAAACTGTCATAGATCTATGGTGATGACATGTCATTGATAGGGATTACAGCAGTAAGCCTGTCATAGATCTATGGTGATGACATGTCATTGATAGAGATTACAGCAGTAAGCCTGTGTTAGACCTACGGTGATGACATGTCATTGATAGGGATTACAGCAGTAAACCTGTATTAGATCTATGGTGATGACATGTCATTGATAGGGATTACAGCAGTAAGCCTGTCTTATATCTATGGTGATGACATGTCATTGATAGGGATTACAGCAGTAAACCTGTCTTAGATCTATGGTAATGACATGTCATTGATAGGGATTACAGTAGTAAGCCTTTGTTAGATCTTTGGTGATGGCATGTCATTAACAAGGATTACAGCAGTAAACCTGTTTTAGATCTATGGTGATGACATGTCATTGATAGGGATTACAGTAGTAAGCCTGTCTTAGATCTATGGTAATGACATGTCATTGACAGGGATTACAGCAGTAAACCTGTCTTAGATCTATGGTAATGACATGTCATTCACAGGGATTACAGCAGTAAACCTGTCTTAGATCTATGTTGATGACATGTCATTGATAGGGATTACAGCAGTAAGCATGTCTTAGATCTATGGTAATGATATGTCATTGACAGGGATTACAGCAATAAGCCTGTCTTAGATCTATGGTGATGACATATCATTGTTAGGGATTACAGCAGTAAGCCTTTGTTAGATCTATGGTGATGACATGTCAATGATAGGATTACAGCAGTAGACCTGTCTTAGATCTATGGTGAAGACATCTCATTGACAGGGATTACAGCAGTAAACCTGTCTTAGATCTATGGTAATGACATGTCATCGATAGGGATTACAGTAGTAAAGCTGTCTCATATATTTGGTGATGACATGTCATTGATAGGGATTACAGAAGTAAGCCTTTGTTAGATCTATGGTGATGACATGTCATTGATAGGGATTACAGCAGTAAACCTGTGTTAGATTAATGGTGATGACATGTCATTGATAGGGATTACAGCAGTAAGCTTTTGTTAGATCTATGGTGATGACATGTCATTGATAGTGATTACAGCAGTAAACCTGTCTTAGATCTATAGTGATTACATGTCATTGATAGGGATTGCAGTAGTAAGTCTGTCTTAGATCTATGGTGATGACATGTCATTGATAGGGATTACAACAGTAAGCCTGTCTTAGATCTATGGTGATGACATGTCTTGATAGGGATTACAGTAGTAAGCCTTTGTTAGATCTATGGTGATAACATGTCATTGATATGGATTACAGCAGTAAACCTGTCTTAAATCTATGGTGATAACATGTCAATGACAGGGATTACAGCAGTAAGCCTGTATTAGAACTATGGTGATGACATGTCATTGATTGGGATTACAGTAGTAAACCTTTGTTAGATCTACGGTGATGACATGTCATCGATAGGGATTACAGTAGTAAGCCTGTCTCAGATCTTTGGTGATGACATGTCACTGATAGGGATTACAGCAGTAAGCCTGTCTCAGATCTATGGTGATGATATGTCATTGATAGGGATTACAGGAGTAAGCCTGTGCTAGATCTATGGTGATGGGATGTCACTGATAGGGATTACAGTAGTAAACCTGTCTCAGATCTTTAGTGATGACATGTCATTGATAGGGATTACAGCAGTAAGCCTGTGTTAGATATATGGTGATGACATGTCATTGATAGGGATTACAGAAGTAAGCCTTTGTTAGATCTATGGTGATGACATGTCATTGATAGGGATTACAGTAGTCAGCCTGTCTTAGATATATGGTGATGACATGTCATTGATAGGGATTACATCAGTAAGACTGTTTTAGATCTATGGTGATGACATGTCATTGAGTGGGATTACAGTAGTAAGCCTTTGTTAGATCTATGGTGATGACATGTCATTGATAGGGATTACAGCAGTAAACCTGTTTTAGATCTATGGTGATGACATGTCATTGACAGGGATTACACCAGCAAGCCTGTATTAGATCTATGGTGATGACGTGTCTTTGATAGGGATTACAGCAGTAAGCCTGTCTTAGATCTATGGTGATGACATATCATTGATAGGGATTACAGCAGTAAGCCTTTGTTAGATCTATGATGATGACATGTCATTGACAGGGATTACAGCAGTAAACCTGTCTTAGATCTATGGTGATGACATGTCATTTACAGGGATTACAGCAGTAAGCCTATATTAGATCTATGGTGATGACGTGTCATTGACAGGGATTACAGCAGTAAACCTGTCTTAGATCTATGGTGATGACATATCATTGATAGGGATTACAGCAGTAAGCCTTTGTTAGAGCTATGATGATGACATGTCATTGACAGGGATTAGAGCAGTAAACCTGTCTTAGATCTATGGTAATGACATGACATCGATAGGGATTACAGTAATAAGCCTGTCTCAGATCTTTGCTGATGACATGTCATTGATAGGGATTACAGCAGTAAGCCTGTGTTAGATCTATGGTGATGACATGTCATTGATAGGGATTACAGCAGTAAGCCTGTCTCAGATCTATGGTAATGACATGTCATTGCTAGTGATTACAGCAGTAAGCCTGTCTTAGATCTATGGTGATGACATGTCATTTATAGGGATTACAGCAGTAAGCCTGTCATTGATCTATGGTGATGACATGTCATTGATAGTGATTACAGCAGTAAGCCTGTCATAGATTTTTGGTGATGACATGCCATTGATAGGGATTACAGCAGTAAGCCTGTCATAGATATATGGTGATGACATGTCATTGATAGGGATTACAGCAGTAATCCTGTTATAGATCTATGGTAATGACATGTCATTGACTGGGATTACAGCAGTAAGCCTGTCATAGGTCTATGGTGATGACACGTCATTGATAGGGATTACAACAGTAAGCCTGGCATAGATCTATGGTGATGACATGTCATTGATAGGGATTACAACAGTAAACCTGTCTCAGATCTATGGTGATGACATGCCATTGATAGGGATTACAGCAGTAAGCCTGTCTCAGATCTATGGTGATGACATGTAATTGATAGGGATTACAGCAATAAGCCTGTCATAGATATATGGTGATGACATATCATGACAGGGATTACAGCAGTAAGTCTGTCTCAGATCTATGGTGATGACATGCCATTGATAGGGATTACAGCAGTAAACCTGTCATAGATCTATGGTGATGACATGTCATTGATAGGGATTACAGCGGTAAACCTGTCCCAGATCTATGGTGATGGCATATCATTGATAGGGATTACAGCAGTTAACCTGTCTCAGATCAATGGTGATGACATGTCATTGATAGGCATTACAACAGTAAGCCTGTGTTAGATCTATGGAGATGACATGCCATTGACAGGGATTACAGTAGTAAGCCTGTCATAGGTCTATGGTGATGACATGCCATTGATAAGGATTACAGTAGTAAGCCTGTCTTAGATCTATGGTGATGACATGTCATTGATAGGGATTACAGCAGTAAACCTGTATTAGATCTATGGTGATGACATGTCATTGATAGGGATTACAGTAGTAAGCCTGTGTTAGATCTATGGTGATGACATGCCATTGATAGGGATTAGAGTAATAAGCCTGTCTTAGATCTATGGTGATGACGTGTCATTGATAGGGATTACAGCAGTAAGCCTGTATTAGATATATGGTGATGACATGTCACTGATAGGGATTACAGCAGTAAGCCTGTATTGGATCTATGGTGATGACATGTCACTGATAGGGATTACAGCAGTAAACCTGTCTCAGATCTATGGTGATGACATGTCATTGATAGGGATTACAGCAGTAAACCTGTGTTAGATCTATGGTGATGACATGTCATTGATAGGATTAGATCAGTAAGCCTGTGTTAGATCTATGGTGATGACATGTCATTGAAAGGGATTACAGCAGTAAACCTGTGTTAGATCTATGGTGATGACATTTCATTGATACTCTGCTGTGTACACCTACATGCATGCCTCTTATCTGTCCCTGATTTCACTCACATCTTAGGCTTGTCATTGTTAGTCCCTCCTACAATGGTTAGCTGTTGTAAGAAGACTAGAGGATTACACATAATACATAGTGATAATACGTAAGGGTGCACTCTCCTGTAATGTCAAACTATGTACTGTAAGACACTTCCTCCCATTCTGTCAATGTCTTACATAAATAGTTCTAACATTTTAACAGTGTCCCTGAATGTCCCTGGTGTACTGTGGCTAAGCCCCTGATTCTGTTTACATTTGTCCCTGTTTGGTTGAGAGCTATGCCTAACATATATGTCAACCTCTTACAGCAAGAAATCAGGCCAAAGCCATACTTAATGGGGGGAAAAAGGCCCACACTTAGTGACACTGTTTAAATATTGCTCGTACAAAACATGAAAGTGAGCAGAATAACAGATATTACAGTAGCATAACTGTGTTCTGAAGGGTATGATGACTGAAACTCAGATGTCTCTCTTTATTTTCTAACAGCAACCATTAATGAATGGCCAATCATTTGTCAGAAATTCGCACTTTTGTGTAAAAATGAGCAAAACTATGAGGCACACATGTTGACATTCTGCAAACACTTGTATAGTTGAGAGGTATGATGGTTACAAGGACCATATACTACAGCAGGTTTGCATTGTTTTCTGTCATTGTGGCACACTGGTGTTGCTGGACTGTCCCCATATAGTTGTAATAGAACACTATTTGTCTGGCAATGGCCATATGGCATATTAATGAGAGGTTGCCCATAGGGAACACACCACCGTAGACTGCAGTGCTGGGTGTAGGAACATACAGCAGAATCTGTCACAGCACACAGGGACATACCCCAGTATTGCTACTATCTTGGTGGTATCCACACACATAGTGTGTTGCCAGACTGTGGGGTATGATGTGTGAGGGAGCAGTGGATAGTGCATGCCATTATGAGTGCTGCACGAAGAAGGGCAGCTGATGTTGCCAGGGATCGTGCCTCCATGAGTGAAGGGCCAGCGATGGAACAACCACTGTCAGCCACAGAGGAATTCCTGGCATTCCTAGGAGCACATGACAGCTCCCAGGCTTCCATCACACAATACTTCATGGAGGTGGGTGCCACAGTGTCCACAACAGATGAGCATCCAGGTAAGTTTACAGTGTTCACCAGTGTAATACTGTATCAGTCTCTGGCAGGCTGTACATACCTGTACATGGGTGTTGGGTCTATCGCATTGGTGGGGGGGATTAGAGCTTATGCACAGTTGTGCACACATACTCAGAATGTCAGCAATACAGCCAGTATCACAGTAGCTACTGTACATGTGGATACATGCACATATTACCTTGTAGTGCTGCAACATTTGGTGGTGCTGACAATACCTCACCTTCACCTTTTCATAGATGCATCAGGTGTGGCCCAAGTCCATGGTCCTGTACCTGGTAAGTCTGATACTGCTTATTATGGATCATATATACCCTATGAAAGTTCAGGGCTGCTATACTACCCTAAGTACAAATGTTGTGTTTAGCCAGAGACGAATATTTGTATGTTCCAGTATGAAACAGTTAACTACAGTTCTTAAATACCACTGTCTTTCTAGCTGCCTGCCTCTTATGTTAATTTGACCATATATCTCACTTCCTCTCTGCTTTCACTGGCTTGTGTAAGCACAAAAGTATCATTTTGTGAAATCACTCCCCTTCAACTATTTACATTTATTGGCCATTCTACTGTATTCCATAGTACCAGAATACAAAAGTGATCACCCCCTTTCAATCTATCTTGCTGTTTTAAAAATAGTGACTCTCCACTAAAACTTAACTTTTAGACAGGTAAAACTTAAGTTACCTACTTTCAAGTCTAACTTCTCTAGTGCACACTGTAGTGTTTAAGATAAACCATTTTTTTCATCTTACCTTTAAGCATCCCTGTGACTAGCACTTGCTCTAATACCTGCTGGAAAGCACTAGGAAGCCTTAAACTGATACAAGCACTCAACTCTCCTTATTAATAAGGAGGAATTAATCATAGGCACTAAACAGCCTATAACTGCAAAGTACCTTGCTAAGGTAAGGGAAAACAGCTCCTGTACTTAAAAAAAAAAAAAAAAAGCACCAAACCAGGCATGTCCAAGGGTCAGCTTCCGTTGATTTCTCCTGTCCACCTGGTGAATCTGGGCATACTGGGGCAATGCAGCAATTGCCTCATGTACACAGATAACCCTCTCCTCCTACCACCCAACACTACAACCTGTGAGAGATACACTTACATAGCCAAACTGGAAGCAATGCTCTCTCCACCCAAGATTGTGCTAGACAGTCAAGAGGAGAAGGTTAACACCCGCACTACACCTCAAGCAACACATAGCCCTTCTAAACTCACACCACCAACACCCACACATAGCAACACTAAATCCACATATGTGGAGGCCCTTAATTGTAACCTGCCCAAGCAACAAGGACCTCTGAAGCTGAAACGCAAACAAACACCAATCACAACCAAAGTGTCACATAGATCACAACACCAGTGTGCCACCCAGCAACAACAGCCCCTAAGGCAAGACAACGTACTTAACACTTTAGTCATAGGTGACTCTATAGTCAGGCACACTGATGTCCCACTCACCAGGCTGAACAAGGAGAAAATTACAGTGAGCTGCCTGTCGGGTGCCAGGATCCGCCACATAACACATGCACTCAAGTCACTCCACAACAAGTATAAATATGACTCTGTGATTGTCCATGTTGGAGTGAATGACTTGAGACTTACCTCCCTGGACTACATGAAAAGAGACATGGAAGAGCTCTCAGATCATGTAGCCCAGGCAGGTATGACCCTAGCCCTAAGTAGCATCCTGCCTTCGTCCTGAATGATACCACAATATAAGGACAAAATGATTGACTTCAACAATTGGCTAAGCTTCTGGTGTCATTCAAAGGGGATCCAGTATCTGTCTGCCTGGGACGACATGATCGACAGACCACAATGCTTTGCCAGAAATGGTCTGCACCTGTCACCTCTGGGATTCAGGCTACTGGCTAAGGCTCTTGCCACCCCTATAGTGCCTGTTTTAGGCAAAGTTCAAAGGACAAAACCACCACTGTAACAGGTACAAGCATGCAAAATCTGAAGGTAATGCTACTCAATGCTAGAAGTCTAAACCTCAAAATGCACTCTCTTGAGGCACTCCTAAAAATGGAGAACATCGATATCTATACAGTAACTGAGACCTGGTTCAAGGCTCCAGAGAGCACCCCTGCAATACCAGGCTACAACTCGTACCACACTTTTTGGCCACCAAACCAGGATCGAAACACTAACAGTGGAGGAGTGTCCATATTCACCAAGGATATTCACACCACCAGGTTAGTTGCCCAACACAATGCGTCTGAAATTCTCCAGGTGCAACTAACACTAGGTAAGACTGCAATCCAAATTGTAGCTTGCTACAAATCCCCCACCATGCCCCAAGACTCTTACTACACCTTTCTAAACATACTGGAAAATATTAATATACAACCAAACACCCTAATACTGGGTGATTTCAACTACCTTGCCATTAACTGGGAAAACTACTCATGTACCAACACCTTTGCCCAACGGTTCTTGGAATTCATAAATTCCAATGCCCTGGATCAGCTAATCCATAGTCCCACCAGGGGCTCTAATATCCTCGACCTGGTCATTACCAGCATGGGAAATCGATGCTCCACACCTATGGTCACCCCCTCGTTGGTCAGGTCAGACCATAAACTAATCACCCTTAACATCCACATCCCACCCCACCCCACCCCCAGTAAGGAAACCTCCATAAAAAACTTCTCCAAGGCTAACTTCATGCTACTCAAGTCAGACGTTACAAACTTCATGACACCCATGCAGACGGGAACTGAAAGTTTGACTGCTGAGTCCTACACTAAGGCACTGTATGAGCACATCCACTCATGCATGAATTGTGCCATCCCAAATAGAACCAAGATGCTCTCCTCTAAAAAAAAGAAGCCAATCTGGTGGTCCCCTGCCATAAACAAACTTTGCAACAAAAGGAAAAAACTGTTGCAGAAAAGAGGAAAATCCCAGGATGCAAAAAACTCCCTTACCAGCCTCAGTAAGAAGCTGAGATCCCTCATAAAATCCTCCAAGCCTAGTTACGAAAATAAAATTGCCAAAGATTCCAAAGACAACCACAAGGCATTCTATAACTATGTCAAGAATCTAAATGGCAATGCTCAGATCTGCTCTGAGCTACAACAGAATGGCATTAAATATACTGATCCCAAGGATATTGCCAATATCCTGGCAGATCGATTCAGTGTCAACTTCACCCCCTCTCACCCCCTAAATGGCCCATCTCAATACTGGAAGATTGCCAAACTCCGGTAATAATGGCCACACAGGTAAAAAACACACTCTCCAAAGCTAAGAATACAGCATCCATGGGACCAGATGACATCCCGGGCGGTGTACTATATGAACTACAAAATGAACTGGCACCTCACCTAAGTGTCATGTTTAATCATACCCTCTCCTCAGGCTTCATGCCCACTGAGTGACACACAGCTACAGTTATCCCACTCCACAAGGGGGGGATCCACCTTGGATCCTGGGAACTACCTCCCCATCAGTCTGATGAGCCTGATCTGCAAGACCATGGAATGTATTATAATGGAACTTATAAACAAAGACATTAGCAACCTTAAAACACTGGACCCCACCCAGTTTGGGTTTGTGAAGGGCAGAGCTTGTCTCCTGAACCTGATTGACTTCTTTGAATCAATCTCCAGAGCCGTGGATGAGGGTAAGGCAGTCCACACAGCCTATCTGGGCCTCGCCAAGGCCTTTGACACCATTCCCCACTCTGGAATCATAGATAAACTTACTAAGCTTGGCATTAATCCCTACATCACTTGATGGGTTGCCAAATGGCTTACTGACAGAACCTACACTGTAAATGTAGATGACTCCAAATCCAGCTCCAGACAAGTGACAAGTGGAGTATCTCAGGGTTCAGTCCTGAGACCTCTCTTGTTTGGCATCTACTTCTCTGAAGTACAGGCCAACACTAAGGGACTCTGGCTACAAAGTTCGTAGATGACTGCAAACTGGGAGCCATTATTGAATCTCCAAATGATGTGGATACTCTACAAAAGGGCCTTACAGAAACAGATGCTTGGTGCCAGAGCCATGGGCTCAAGCTCAATGCCAAGAAATGTATAGTTATCCCCTTTGGGAAAAAACATGTACCCGTGAATTATCACATAGGTGGCAGTACACTAAACACTGAAAGTAGGATAAGAGACTTAGGGACACAGGTGGACAGTGGTCTCACCTTCAATAACCACATCGCCACAACAGTCAGGAAATCCTTCTATGTGGCACACCTCATCACTAAGAGCTTTTCATCCAGAAAAAAGGAGGTCATTTTCCCACTGTACTCATCCCTCATTAGACCCATTATAGGATACAATGCTCCATTTGGTATGTACCTCTCAAGACATCTGCAACAACTGGAAAGGCCACAGAAATACCTCACTAAAAGAATCACAGGCCTAAAGCAGATGCCCTATGCTGACCGCCTTAAAAAACTCCAGCTATACTCTGTCGCATATTGTCTACTCTGAGGCGATCTCTGTTTAACATACAAGGCCATGTCAAACCCAGAGCTGTTGGACATGCTACACTTAAAGAAATCCCAATCCCTCAGAGCCACATGCTCCAGGGATCTAAATCTTGTCATCACAATAAACAAAACATGCTGGAGGGATAGGTTCCTGACCCAGAGACTCCCCAGACTCTGGAATAGACTGCCCATACATGTCAAGCAGAGCTCCTCTTTGGCCCTCTTCAAAAGGAACCTTGATGATTGGATGGGAGAAAGGAAATTCACTGCTAGACAGGGGTCCAGGGAAGTAAATAGTGTGGGAAGAAATAGCCAGGGAATTGTTACGTCTAGGCTTGTATAGGCCCTAGGGCCAATAGCCTAGTACCAACCTATGAACCTATAGACTGGGTAATCACAGGTGTGTATATGAACGAACATTGACATGTTTGTACTTATAGTTATGAGCAGCTACACAGCCTGGTATACATGAAGCAGTTACTCCAAGATGCCTGTTCAAACACAAAAGGGAAATGTTACATACCTGAGGCAGTGACACTAGTACTGGCATATCATTCGCACAATAGGTGTACTGGGTTTTATGTGTAGTTCTGTCATGTATAGTGTCATACTGCATACCTTACAGGTATATTGTACTGGTAACTTTACCTGGGTGTGGCTGAAGTGCATGTTGTAAAGGGCTTGAGTTATCTGTGTATGTTGGTGTGAGCTTGTCTGTTGTGCAAAGCAGCAGAGATGAGGAGATGTGGGACTGGTGATACAGCTGTTTATCCTCATCTGTATGAGACTGTGTGGCTTACCATACATAATATGCAGGTAATAATGTACTGCTTTTGTATTACTTCTCACAGGTGAACAGGGTGGTTGGAGTCTGTCCCACTCACAACCTGATGTCAGTGTCTCATTAGACTCTGATGGTGATGCTGTCCATAGTGAGGCAGAGGTGGGGTTGTCAGGGGCTGAATCTGTCCCAGAGGTTGACATCCTTCATCTGCCCACATTGTCACAGCACATAGTCAGTATGCCCACATATACCCAGTCCCCAGAGGTCACAGATATTGGACAGTTAGAGGGTGGCAACATTGAACAAGACAGTGTGACATCTATGGTGTCAGTGAGTGTAGACACTGATCATAGCCATAGAGCTGGTGAGGTCCCACACAGGCAGATTGACAGGGGTGCTCATAGGAGGACTTCTGTCCACCCACCACCTATTGCAGCTGTCACATCACGGGTCACTCTGTGCATGTTTCAGACCATCATGGAGACACAGGCACATTCTGAATGTAACACCAGATGGATGCTTAGGGTTATGGATGCAGCACAGTCTGACATCCGTGACTGCCTCCACCACATTGGGAATACCCTGGATAGGTTCACTGATTCAGTGACCAGACAGTGGGCTGAGACAGTGTCTGTCTTCGTCCGCACATTGTCTCTGCTGGAACATATGGTTAGAGTTGGGCATTGAACATGTGGATGTAGGTCAGCAACACCATCTGCTGAGAGTCCATGTGGCCATGCACAGTCATGATCCCGTAGTGGCAGTACCTCCAGTGCTGCAGAGGGAAGTGTGCTGTCCACACCATGACATGGCAGGCCATGGGCATGTGGTCCTGGGCAGTGCTGTGGGGGACACAGCCCCAGCAGACAGTGGTCACCATCAAGTACTAGCACCGCATCTCACCTTGGGCATGGTGGTGGCACTGCTACTCCTGGTAGAGCCAGTTCCTGGGTTCGTGGCTGGAGATGGTGAACTGTCCACTCTACCATGTATGGTCCACAGCTGTCCAACATACACACATATAGGGCTAACACTTGGCTTGATTGTGTACATGTGCACATGCAAACACCACTGTCAAATGCAGGTGACCAACAGACACACACGGCACTTCTCCATGGCCCATCTAACTCGCAGCCCTTTCTGATTCACACACATGCTGTCAACTGTTTGGCACAGCCTAGGCCTCTGGCACCCCCACGCCACACCCTGTGCATGTGATGATACCTGTGTCACATCCCTGCCAACCATGCCATTGATGCAGGGAAATGCAACTATGTGAATAATGCACAGGGTGATATATTACTTGAGATGTACTTGTGTAGTGGAGTATTGTTTTGCCATGGCACTTGTGGGCCACAACAGGTACTGTATGCTGGTATGTGTCATGCCTACACATTTCTGTTCCAGGAGTCTGAGTGGATAAACTATGGACACACAGCATCAATACAGCAGCACAGGATGACATGGCAACACAGCAGAAAAATCACGCCAGCAAGGTATGATAGTATACGTGCATGGCTCCCTAGGTGCATTATGTGTAGAACAGTCTATCAGGGACAATGGGGGCAGTCAGTGTAATCATGCATGCACATTTTCTGATAAGTTCTTCTACCCTTGATACATGTCACCTGGGTTTTCTGAGCTTACAAATCTAGAAGGTGTGGTGATGGAGTTGACACTTCTACAAATATCCTGTGTCCAGATCAGACAGGTGGCAGACATCAGTTATGATTATATAGAGGAGGGCAATTTAAGGCCAGCAGCTAGTCACAAGGCCATAAAATGCATGACCATTGCACAGAGATAGCCCATATGGGCACATCTGTAGTGCTGCAAGGGAATATATTTACACACACAAAGACACACACACACACACACACACACACACACACACACACACACACACACACACACACACACACACACATGCACAGAGTTGGCTGCTGTGAGTTTAGAACTCCTACCTATCTACTGTTAGACAATATAACTTGCAGTACTTATCGCATGTGCCACAGAGTTTATCTGATATTAGACTGTTTGCCTTAGCTCTTAAGGTGGATGACATCAGCAGGCCTTGTAGAGGAGTGCAATGTAGAGGCCAGCAGCTAGTCACAGGGCCATAAAATGCATAACCATTGCATGGAGATAGTGGTTAGAAATTTTTTAAACTGTCTGAAGAAGGGTGTTATCCCGAAAGCGCTAACCTCTGGATTTTATTGTGTTTTATTAAACGGAGTTTATACAGCAGTGTCCTGCCTTTCTTCTGTTTGCTGATTCTCGTGTTTGCTAGGAGGACTTTGGCATTGGTACGGTAATTGTGTTTTGGACACACACACACTTGGCTGCTGTGCAATTAGAAACCCTACATATCTAGTATTACACACTACAGCTCACCGCACTTATCTCACACACCACAGGTTACGTCTGCTGTATATGTGATTGCAGGCATAGTACTTATGGAGTACGCAAAGTGGCTTTATGTTAGACAGCATGTGTGACGTGCAGAGTGATACTGCTTGGTCCTGTTATTGTTATTGTATCTAGTGTCCTAGGAGTGGGATACTTGGTAATATACTTGCTATGCATGTACACTTACCAGTATGGCCATATGTGGCTGTTTGCAGTTTGATAGGCAGACATGTGGCCAGGGACAATATGCCCTGTCCAAGGCATGGGTTGAAACCATTGTACATTATACCACCTGCTCACCTGTGTCTGTCTACAAGGTGACATTAAGCAGGCACAGGGGTCTGTGTGTGAGTGGTTTATGTACTGTTATGGCCTTGGTCTGGTTCTTTGGACAACTATTGTGATGTGTGAGTGCAGATAACCTCAGCATTCCGAGGGTATGTGGGGACAGTCTTACATCCTCATATATATATATATATATATATATATATATATATATATATATATATATATATATATATATATATATATATATATATATAGTGTGTGTGTGTGTGTGTGTGTGTGTGTGTATAGCAGGAATGTCTCTTTAAATGCTGCTGTGTGTGTACATTATGTATATGTGTTATCTAGCTATATGTGGAGAGTCTATGTATCATTGTAATTTATATAGCTATATATATTTCAGTATCATATGTACATGTGGTAAATACTGATAGAAACACTAATCATGTGTGAGGGGGATAGGGACAGACAGATATCTATATGTAGCTGTCTGTATGTACAGACATATTTCCACATAGCAGGTCTTTGTGATGAAGAGGCAACAGACTTGCGCTTAAGTTAGCTAAGTGTAGGAGCATGCCCAGTGAGACTGTCGGTACTTACAAGGTAACTCAAGGCCTGAGCCAACTGTACTCCGGTCTGGGATTTTGTGTGCTGCAGACATCGGCTGCTGCACCTGTTTCCACAGTACAGCACTTCCCTGAAATTGTCTACGGCATTCTCCAGCTGTGTGCTGTACTTAATATGTGACTGGGGTCCATAATGTAACACCGCACACAGGGTTACAGTCTGCATACCTCTCTCTGTACATGTTTTTGCAGAATGTCCAGCATTTCGCCCATATGTCTCGTCTGTTCCTCATACATTTGTGATGTTCTGGTAAAATATTGTATAATGCACTCACTGAATTCTAGCAACTACTGACACATTTGAGTGACAGCCTTTACATCCAGCAGTTGTTCTGTTGTGTTGCAACCTGCTGTTATACTAGTCACCTTGTAGGTTAATCAGAGCATGTGTAATGTCTGTCTGTCTGTAGTTTTAGCCCTTTGTCCCCCATTCTCTCTAACTTTGTCCAGCTTTTTTACAATAACAGATTGAGGGGTATGGCAGTCTGTGGGAATACCACCATATGAGTACCTGACATGCAAAAGATGCAGATGCTGCCAGATTCAAACCATCAACACCATCACCCATGCTAACATCCCTAGCCCAGTGAGCCACACCAGCCATCAGAGAGGTGCCATTCCTCACACAATCAACAGCATACAGACATACATTGTCACCCCTGTGTTATGTGAGACATGCAACGTGTGACCAGATTCTATGTCACAGCCCTGGAATTGGCTCATCTGCTGATATATCATTGCTGGCTTACTGTTACAGCAGTTGTATGGGAACACTGATGTGTTGGGGGTGGGGGATGACCACCCATGATCTGTTAGCATAGACAGTTGTGCAACTGTCCTGTGACCCCACCGTTTGCCATCTCCTTTGAATAATGTAGTGGATTTTCCAGCCATATGGTCTAGTAAATATTATTTATTTATTTATTTATTTTATTTTACATTTGTTTACCGGGCTAGTCCAACTGGATACATGTCCATTTTCATTGGAGGCCCGGGGAGAAAAGCTCCTCTACACTACTACTATAGTAAGAATAAACAAAAAAATGAACAATAATATATCAACATATACAAGTAAAATCTAAAAAACATGTACATTAAACCTACAGCAGGAAGTAAAAGCATTTGAGTACAATAAGAGGTTTAGTAAAGTAAAAAACTACAAGTAAAGTACCTACTTAGTTACCCCATTATGGAGCACAGACTATTGGACAGAGTACCTGTTGACCCAAGTGGCTGTTAGAGCTCTCCAAGTAACCCAGTAGCTCCCTATATTCCCTTGCATAAATGCAGCAGGTCCATACATATGCTACCATATTCTCTAGTACCCCTTACATGTGGTATATAGGTGAGTGACTTACCTTGCGAATGCAGCAGTTGACAGACCTGTAGTTCAGGGCTGACTCTGTCTGATGCATGCAGTACACAGCTAATACATAGTTAGGCACAGGTTGTGTGGGCTGGCTGGCATAATTTTTAGTATATGTATGGGAGTCGGAGTAAGGTGTCAGTCCCTAGGGCCATAGGTTATCAGTGCATGTGCTATGCATTGTCTCTTGGCCAAGGCCTACGTCTGCCTACAGGAACATCCTCCGAGGATTCTTCCTCCGAGTCCTGTGAGTGTGGCTGTGGGGACCTAGGCACTGGTGGGGGGCTGTATATCCCTTCCCTTTGCTGATCCTGCTGCAGCTGTTTCCACAGGATCATATTGTGTAACATGGCACATACTGTGGACATCTGTGCACATGTGGCTGGAGAGTACAGCGGGGCATCACCAGAACCGTGACTTCAGCAGCCCAAACACACTCTCTATAATGTTCCTAGTTTGTGCGTGTGTCTCATTATGTCATTCTTCTGTGGGTGTGTGTGCATTTCTGATGGGTGTCATCATCCATGGTTCCAGTGTGTAGCCAGCGCCCACCAGTAAATAGCCATGCGGGATGTCCCCCCTAGCAAACATCTGGTACATCTGTAATGCATACAAAAAGAAAAAGAAAACTGGAAACACTCTAAAACAACAAATGTTTAATCCAAGTTCAAGTTCGCAGGTAAACCCTGTCACCTTCAAAGCTTCTTCAGGCGAAATAAATACTATCGATTAAACAACATAACTTAAATACAGTTTAAAAAGTCACATGACTAATTACACCTTCTGATGCAGCATATTTAAATAAGGCTTTAAAGTAAAACTGTCATTAAGACCAGGTGGTACAAACGCTCTCATTCTTAAAATACATCTCATCTCTTCACTTTCAGTTAAAAGTTTTATATTCCCACCCCGCAATGCTCTATAAATTACTTTTAAAATCATAAACTTAGAGCTATGTTGATCACCTTTCTCTATAGTGTGTTTACTAAGAGCATTTGTAACTACTCTGTCTAATATCACTGAGATGACAGGCTACATGCTCTTTACATTTCCTGTTTGTCATACCCACATAAAAAGCATCACAGATTTCACACTTAGCTAAGTATATTACATTGCTTGTGTTGCAGTTCCCATATGCATGTAAAACAAACGCTCTACCTGTCATGGGATGTGTAATGGATTTGTAATGGACATGTGCAGACAGAGACAGCAAGCAGAGCTATCTGTGCTTAACAAAGGCTTGTCATTTGTACCATCTGCAGTATCAGACATTTCAGAAACAATGACTGAGGTTAAATATTTTATATGTAATTTATGTTTGAAAACATGTTTTCCTAATGTTGATGCTGGTTATTACATAGCTAATGGTTTAAGATGAAGAAGTACCTTTGTGCCATTTAATAATGTCCACTTGCAAGTTTTTGAAAAGATGGTAGAACAAGACATATATAATTTATGGGTCTACTTCTAATGACCGAAACGCCGATTCACCGACAGTGAAATCACCGACGCCAGAAACCCGACAACACACAAACCCGACAACGCGAAACACCGAACACCATAACACCGACACACTACACGTAAACAACACAGTACACTACAACACATATCCACTAGCCCTAACCCAAACCCTAACCCTAAGGTCCGACACTACCGCACACTCTCCCTACCTGCACCCTAACCCTAACTCACTTACACACCCCGAACCCCAAGCTCCGACACTACCGCACACTCTCCCTACCTGCACCCTAACCCTAACTCACTTACACACCCCCCCCCAAGTTCGACACCGCACACCCTACCTGCACCCTAACCCTAACTCACTTACACACCCAACCCAAGCTCCGACATCAGACACTCACCTATCACACACCCTAACCCTACATCCCTGAGTATTGCACACTTACCTGTCCGCTCCCTACTCCTAAATCCCTCACTATCGCATACTTACCAGGTCGTGCTTACACATTCCCCTTGTCGGTCTTCCGTCTGTCGGGATTCGAGCGTGTCGGTCAACTGCGTTGTCGGGTTACTGGCGTCGGTGATTTCACTGTCGGCGAATCGACGTTTCGGTCATTAGAAGTAGACCCATAATTTATATATGAAGAATAATCTACCCACATTTTACAATTTAACTAAGGAAGAGAATGCTGCTATTCACTCTTTGATAAATAATTCAGACCTTGTAATAAAAAATGCAGATAAAGGGGGAGGCATTGCTGTAACGAGTAAAGATTTATATATGGAAAAAATGAAGCTTATGTTACAAGGGGATGACTATACTAACATTACAAGGAGTGAAAGTAATCGCTTATGTCTCAAATTAAAGGACGCATTGTTACAAGGGGACAAATATAGTAACATTACAAGGAGTGAAAGTAATCGCTTATGTCTCAAATTAAAGGACGCATTGTTACAAGGGGACAACTATAGTAACATTACAAGGAGTGAAAGTAATCGCTTATGTCTCAAATTAAAGGACGCATTGTTACAAGGGGACGACTATAGTAACATTACAAGGAGTGAAAGTAATCGCTTATGTCTCAAATTAAAGGAAGCATTGTTACAAGGGGACGACTATAGTAACATTACAAGGAGTGAAAGTAATCACTTATGTCTCAAATTAAAGGATGCATTGTTATAAGGGGACGACTATAGTAACATTACAAGGAGTGAAAGTAACCTCTTATGTCTCAAATTAAAGGACGCATTGTTACAAGGATGACTATAGTAACATTACAAGGAGTGAAAGTAATCGCTTATGTCTCAAGCATTGTTACAAGGGGATGACTATAGTAACATTACAAGGAGTGAAAGTAATCACTTATGTCTCAAATTAAAGGACGCATTGTTACAAGGGGACGACTATAGTAACATTACAAGGAGTGAAAGTAATCGCTTATGTCTCAAATTAAAGGATGCATTGTTACAAGGGGACGACTATAGTAACATTACAAGGAGTGAAAGTAATCGCTTATGTCTCAAATTAAAGGACGCATTGTTACAAGGGGACGACTATAGTAACATTACAAAGAGTGAAAGTAATCGCTTATGTCTCAAATTAAAGGACGCATTGTTACAAGGGGACGACTATAGTAACATTACAAGGAGTGAAAGTAATCGCTTATGTCTCAAATTAAAGGACGCATTGTTACAAGGGGATGACTATAGTAACATTACAAGGAGTGAAAGTAATCGCTTATGTCTCAAATTAAAGGACGCATTGTTACAAGGGGATGACTATAGTAACATTACAAGGAGTGAAAGTGATCGCTTATGTCTCAAATTAAAGGACGCAT
The DNA here is from genome assembly GCF_019279795.1 of Protopterus annectens. NCBI lineage: Eukaryota > Metazoa > Chordata > Ceratodontiformes > Protopteridae > Protopterus > Protopterus annectens. The sequence continues at coordinate 451,527,764 of NC_056740.1, forward strand.
TGTTACAAGGGGACGACTATAGTAACATTACAAGGAGTGAAAGTAACCACTTATGTCTCAAATTAAAGGACGCATTGTTACAAGGGGATGACTATAGTAACATTACAAGGAGTGAAAGTAATCGGTTATGTCTCAAGCATTGTTACAAGGGGACGACTATAGTAACATTACAAGGAGTGAAAGTAATCGCTTATGTCTCAAATTAAAGGACGCATTGTTACAAGGGGATGACTATAGTAACATTACAAGGAGTGAAAGTAACCGCTTATGTCTCCAATTAAAGGACGCATTGTTACAAGGGGATGACTATAGTAACATTACAAGGAGTGAAAGTAATCGCTTATGTCTCAAATTAAAGGACGCATTGTTACAAGGGGATGACTATAGTAACATTCCAAGGAGTGAAAGTAATCACTTATGTCTCAAATTAAAGGACGCATTGTTACAAGGGGATGACTATAGTAACATTACAAGGAGTGAAAGTAACCACTTATGTCTCAAATTAAAGGACGCATTTTTACAAGGGGATGACTATAGTAACATTACAAGGAGTGAAAGTAATCGGTTATGTCTCAAGCATTGTTACAAGGGGACGACTATAGTAACATTACAAGGAGTGAAAGTAATCGCTTATGTCTCAAATTAAAGGACGCATTGTTACAAGGGGATGACTATAGTAACATTACAAGGAGTGAAAGTAACCCCTTATGTCTCCAATTAAAGGACGCATTGTTACAAGGGGATGACTATAGTAACATTACAAGGAGTGAAAGTAATCGCTTATGTCTCAAATTAAAGGACGCATTGTTACAAGGGGATGACTATAGTAACATTCCAAGGAGTGAAAGTAATCGCTTATGTCTCAAATTAAAGGACGCATTGTTACAAGGGGATGACTATAGTAACATTACAAGGAGTGAAAGTAATCGCTTATGTCTCAAATTAAAGGATGCATTGTTACAAGGGGACGACTATAGTAACATTACAAGGAGTGAAAGTAATTGCTTATGTCTCAAATTAAAGGAAACATTGAATGTTTTCCATGATAGTGGCAAGCTTGATGATAGAATGTTTGATTATTTGTTTGTAGAAAATCCAAAAATGCCTGTTATGTATGGGATACCTAAGCTGCACAAGGATCAGACTAACCCACCCATGAGGCCGATTGTGTCTGCTCATGGGTGGGTTACAGAACGCCTGCCTAAGTTTCTAGAGAAAAATTTAAGACCTGTATTAAAGAAAAGAGAAACTATTTTAAAAGACATTAACGCCTTTTTAAAGCAGTTATAAGAATGGTCAAGTGGACAACTTCCTATTAGTTCCCATGTGGTGACAATGGACGTTGATTCATTGTTTACATCAATACCTCACATACATGGTGTTGAATGTGTCAGAATATTTTTGGAGAGGTTTTCAGACTATGATACTGAGAAGATCAGACTGTTGTGTGACCTATTAAAAATGGTTTTAACATCAAATAATTTTATTTTTGACACTCGTCTGTGTTATCAAGAAAGAGGAGTAGCAATGGGAACAGCAGTTGTGAATACCTACGCGAATATTGTCAGGTACACATGGGAAGAGACATGTGTGTTGTCTTTGACCAATCCTTTTAAGAAGTGTATTCATTTTTATAAAAGATTTGTCGATGATCTTTTTGTTGTGTGGGAAGGTAATCGAGATGAATAAGAACAGTTTATATTATATTTAATGGAACTACTACTTTTCAAAGATTCAAACATGATATATCTAGGGAACAGATTACGTTCCTTGATGTAAAATTAAAGAAGGATGAGCAGGGTACAGTATATGCAGAACTATACAGAAAGGAGGTTAAGTGTAATAGTTACTTGCATCGTAATAGCATGCACCCTCCATTTATGTTTGGAAATATAATAAAAAATCAGATGCAACAAGTAGTTAGACTAAATACTGCACATGATAGGATGCCCAGGGGTTGGGAGGGTGGCCTAATGGTTAAGATGTTTGCCTTGCAAGCACAAGGTGCAGGGTTTGAGTCTCACAAGGGATAATTGACCAGGCTTAAAATGGCTCACAAGGGCAGTTAGGTTAGTATGAAACTATGAACAATTGGATGTTGTCATCTCTGACTTTTTAAATAGGAGTTACCCAGAGTCTGAAGTTAGTGCTGCTAATAGGAGCATACAACAGCAAAGACTAAGCAGGGGGCTTCAGCCCTATTTTGGTAGTGTGAGTCAGGATAGAGTTAGAGCAGGACCCCAAGTAAATAAAATGAGGTGTATGCTTACCTAGAGCAGGAACACTGAAGCAGTAAAAAATATTATTAGGCAACATTGGTCAATTTTAAGGGACGTCCCAGGAAATAGTAGGGGATCCACCAGCTTTCGGATACAAAAGGAAGAACACTTTAAAACAGATGTTATGTTATAAGGAGCAACCCAAAGAATTTTTTAAGGTAGGAAATGTGAACCAAGGTACATTTAAATGTGGGAATTGTGTCTACTGCAAGCATATGTTCACAGATAAATCAATTACACATCCTATGACAGGCAGAGAGTTTGTTTTACATGCATATGGGAATTGCAACACAAGCAATTTAATATACTTAGCTGTGTGTGACATCCGTGATGCTTTTTATGTGGGTATGACAAACAGGAAATTTAAAGAGCGTATAGCCTGTCATCTCAGTGATATTAGACAGTAGTTACAAATGCTCTTAGTAAACACATTACAGAGAAAGGTGATCAACATAGCTTTAAGTTTATGATTTTAAAAGTAATTTATAGAGCATTGCGGGGTGGGAATATAAAACTTTTAACTGAAAGTGAAGAGATGAGATGGATTTTAAGAATGAGAGCGTTGGTACCACCTGGTCTTAATGACAGTTTTACTTTAAAGCCTAAAGGTGTAATTAGAGGCATGTGACTTTTTAAAATGTATTTAAGTTATGTTGTTTAATCAATAGTATTTATTTCGCCTGAAGAAGCCTTGAAGGTGAAAGGGTTTACCTGCAAACTTGAACTTGGATGAAACATTTATTTTAGAGTGTTTCCAGTTTTCTTTTTCTTTTTGGATTTGATTTTGTGACTGAGAACTAGTTAACTGCCTCACAGCTGTTTTCTTGGACATCTGTCATACATGCCAGATATGGGAGCCATAATAACTGCCAGGGCTGCCAGCACACACATTCATGATAATGCCCTGGGCATTGCACATGACCTGGCAGCTGATGGAGTGATACCCCTTGCGGTTGACATAGATTCTACCCTCCTCACTGACAGGTGACTTGTGTACATGAGTGCAATCTATGGCACCCAGTACCTCAGGGTAGTGGGCTAAGTGGTAGAAGTGTTGCATATTGCATACTGCTGGCCCTAACCTCAGGTGCGAGGGGAAAATAAATGTGCTCACTGGCATGTGGTAGCATGGCATCCAGGAACTGGTGGAGTACTCTGGATACTGATGCCTGCAAGACCCCCATCATGTCCCCAGTTGGTCTTTGGAAAGTGCTTGTAGCTAGTACCCTAAGAGCTACACATCCCTTTGTTTCCACTGGGATGGGTTCCCCTCTGTTGGTTCTGGGTCTGAGTTCAGGGTAGCAGAGCTCAGTGATTTCTTGTAGTATGTCCCTGTCCACCCTGTAGTGCTCTACAATCTCCAGCTCATTTAGCTCCTGGAAGATTACCCTGTGCCGGAACACTCTTCTCCTTCTCAGTCTAGGCCTATGGTCAGCATCAGCAGCATTCACTTTGGCATCTAGCACATACAGATGTAGCAGACCTGCAGCAGCCCCTAGCATTCCTTCAGTTAAAAATCCAAAGTCTGTACTCCAGTGGTGCAGAGCATGGGGGTGAAATCAGATTGTAGGGTGTATGCAAGCTTTATAGTGCTCTGCTGTAGGTGCCTCCTGTGTGATTGGCTACCTGTGATGCATTCCACCTTACAAGTACATCATTAAGCACTGTTAATGGCCCTAGTTTAAGTGAAACAGGGTCACCAGTAATTAATATATTATTGGATTTCTCAGCCAATTTTTTTTGACAGCCTTCTTCGCTCAGCACTGTTGTGTGCTGCGCAAACACGAGCCACAAATGTAAACAATGCTCAGCAGTCACTGAACACACCCCCATGAAAGGTTATGCTTAGCATGGAAACACACACACACACACACACACACACACAAAGTTTAGCAGAAACCGTACACACACCCCTGCTCAGCTCAGTGGCGTGCCATGTAAACAGATGCTGATGAGCTCCAATGAGCTTAAAAGTCTTCAGACACACTTCTTTTTATGTCAGCTACCTCTCCGATGGACACCAACATGGTTCTGTGCTTACACGAATGGGATCTGCAGACACGGATACCCAGTTGTGCTATTCAGTAACCCCATCTCATTTGCAGAGGGATCTGTGCACACAACCTGCAAACTACACAGTTCCAGGCCCTACCTCATTAGCAACAGCACCATTCTACCGTTGTAGATACTCCGTGCAGGGTCCTATACTACACTGCTGTCACATACTAATAAATTTGCTTTTTACACTCTTTTTTATTTTTTTATTCATAAAAGCATGTTTGCACACTGTGGCAGGCCACGCAAACATACCCACATCATTAGAAAAATAAAATTATTTTAAATTATTTCCCATGCGGTTTTGGACATATGGTGGATAGTTATCCTCATATCTGTGTATGCTATGCCATTTCTGTTCATCTACATATGTTTTTACAGCCCTTGTTCTCTGTATAACATCCTGTATGTGGAATTTTTTTGTGTACACTACGGACACCTACATGGGGTCTTCAGGGCTGCCTATCTGCTTGCTGGATCACTCTACCTCCCTCATTTGCATAAAATGTACCTGCTTATGAGGTGATTTGCATACCACAGCCACTTCCATGTTGGCACATGTGTGTTCACTGTCCAGCTCTATTTACTGAATCACAAATCTGCTTACTTTTGAGTAAGCAGTGTGTCATGATGCCTACTTGGTAAATAAGACAGTGTAGGCTTTATTAAATTCCTCCTATGTTTAGTTCTGCTACACAAGGTCAGCATTTCGGTATTCAACAATACCAATGAGTTCACAGCTCATTTGCATCTTCAGAGTGCCCAGAGGGCTAAATCTACACTGAAAGGTAACCATGTAGCTAGGGAACTTGAATGGAGGAGGCCGTTGTCAATCACATTTAATGCTTCACTTGTGGGTGTGTAAGGGTAAGTACAATTTTTTGAAAGCTTTTTCTATAGTGGGTATTCCAGTTGCATGGGTCAGGTTGTTTGGTAAACTGCATTAGTATGTATTGCAGATGTCACTCATGTCAGATATTGATGGCATTGCTGGACAACTTACACACATTCTGCTTAGCTACATTTACAAGCAGTTATCTGCCATTCATTCATGTTCTTATACATTTATTTTTCTTTTACAGGTTCAACACTTGCCTTGTTAGTCCTGCAGTTACAACTGTTGTCATTCAGGGCTTTCAGTACACAGCCATACATGGGGAAATAAAGGTCGCGATCATCGTCTGGCATTACTCTATGTATGTGTGCAGGATGAAGGTTTTATCCCCTTAGGTGGTCAGTATATGTGCTATCTGTTGCCTCTTGGCCAGGTGAGAGCATATATTATGCACACCTATGTCTACCTACACTCTCAGCACCTAGGGGTTCACTCTCTGACACCTCACCTATGTGTGGATGTTGTGATCTTGCCAGTGGTGGTCAAAAGTTTGCTCCTAGCCCTTGGTGTTCCTGCTGCAGCTGTTTTTGCAGGATGACATTGTATAGGATAGCACAGACTGTTATAGTTTTGGCACAAGAACTGGGATCATACTGCAACCCCCCCATATATCTAGGCACCAGAACTGTGACTTCAGCAGCCCAAACACACACTCTATATTTCTTGTTTGAGCATGTGCCTCATTATAGTATTCCTCTATGGCTGTGAATGCATTTCTGATAGGCATCATCAGGCATGGTTTGAGTGCATCCCCTGGATCACCCGGTAAATGGCCTTGTGTAATATCATCTCTGGAAAATCTCTTGTAGAGCTGTGAGGTTTGCTAGATATGGGAGTCATAGTAACTGCTGGGGTTGCCAGCACACACCTTCAGGATGATTCCACTAGTATTACACATGACCTGGCAGTTAATGGACTGGAACCCCTTTCTGTTGATGTAGACCATTCTCTGTTCCCCAGGTGTTGCTTTGATCTCAATATGTGTCCAGTCTATGGCACCCAAGACTTCAGAAAAATGCGTCATGGGGTAAAACTCCTGCATATTAGTAACTCTGTTCTCAGTGGTAGGAGGAAAATAGAGACGTTGGCATCCTGTAGCAAAACATTCCAGATATAGTGTAGGATCCTGGATGCTGATGCCTGGGACACCTCCAGCATGCTCCCCGTGTGTCACTGTAAGGTTCCTGTAGCTAACGCTGGTCTCCACAGGTATTGGTTCTCCTCAGCTTGACCTTGCTTTCCGGTGAGGATAGCAGAGATTGCAGAGTTCCTGGAGTGTGTGTCTAGCCACCCTGTAGCAATCTACTATTTCCACCTCATGCAGACCATGAAAAGTTAAACAGGGTCTAAATACCGTTCTCCTCCTTGCCTAAGGTCTGTCAGCAGTCGCACATACATATACAGAAAAGCAGAAGCAGCCCCTAACATTTTTCCTACTAGTGTAGTTTCTGTGGTTGTATTCCAATAAGGTTTGTAATACGAGGCAGAAGGCTACACTAAGAGTACACGACTGATTTATAGCTCATTGACTAGCTCTGCCATCTTGGACTTGATTAGCATATAATTTAGCTGCTTTTGCAGTAATTAGTGCACCACAATGTTTACCAAGTTTGAGCAGCTCTACCCATCCTGTAGAGAAGCTTATTGAATACATATTGGCACGTGAGCTGTGGGGGGCTTATTAAATCCTGCCCAAGATTATTCTAAGATAAGGTGCAAGTTTAAAGTTAGGGATGGCACATACCTGCTAACCCTAACCCTTTCTCTGTTCCAACCCTAAACCTGCACTTAACCTTAGAAAAACTCCTTCCCTAACACCATAGGTTCATAGATTCATAGGTGTGTACTAGGTTAATGGCCCTGGAGCCTTTACAAGCCTAACCCATAGGATTACCCTGGCGTTGTGCCACCCAACCTTAGTTCCTAGTACCTCTGTCGAGTAGAGCTACTGGAGTGATCCCCGGCGTGAATTTTCTATTTCCCATCCACTTATCAAGATTTCTCTTGAAGAGGGCCAGTGAGGTGCTCTGCTTGACATGTATGGGAAGTCTATTCCATAGCATGGGCAGTCTCTGGGTTATGAACCTATCCTTCCAGCATGTTCTGTTGATTGTGGTGATGAGGTTGAGGTCTCTGGAGCATGTGGTGCACACTCACAAACACACCTATTTAAATACCCACCCAATTAAATAATTAATCACTTAACCAGTATACTATTTGACGAAACACAACCAATTACAAACTTATTTCATAAAACACCATTTGATATAGCTGTCGGTCAACTCCACAAATGCTTTAACAATTTTTTAATAAAAATAAATTAAGTAGTGACTTACACTACCTCCTACCTAATATGTGTTTTAGCTTTAAAACAGGGACAATACTAATACTATCATATATGCCAGGAAAGTTTTGGGCATCCAACCTTAGCTGCCATTTTAACTCACATATATCTAAATGGACATCTCACAACTTACCCTGAATGTCATGCTTAATATGTTGAATTACACAAAATTTGAAATTATGCCCTGAAGATTCACCAATATGCCTAGCAAGGGCATTAGTGGGCCTAAGATGTTTAATGTCCAACATATGCTCGTTCACTCACTCCCTAAAATGTCTGGAAGTTTTTCCCACATAAAATGCAAGACATGCTTTACGCTTAGCCAAATACACCACATTCTGAGTGTGGCAGTTGTAATGCCCCAAAATGGGAATGAAATAATTATTCACCCTTAAGTGTGAAGCATGTCCTGCATTTTATGTGGGAAAAACTTCCAGACATTTTAGGGAGCGAGTGAACGAGCATATTGGGTGGGTATTTAAATAGGTGTGTTTGTGCAGGTTTTATTGTTCTGATGGAGTCCTGAAGGTGTGGACGAAACCTAGGTTAACAATTCATTTGCATTCATTTTATGGTTTTATCATTAAAGTGTTGATTGGTTTGCTGTTCTCCAGATGCCTCTTTTTTGGTATGGTGGTTACCTTTGTTGGGGGAATGGGAGGGATGTGGATTTCCAAGGTGATTAGCTTGTGATCGGATCTAACCAGGGAGGAGTTGACTATTGGTGTAGAGCAATGGTCGTCCACGTTAGTAATGACAAGGTCATGGATGTTACTACCTCTAGTGGGGGTAAGAATGAGCTGGTCCAGGGCATTGGAATTAATGAATTCCAGAAAGCGTTGGGCAAGTGTATTGGTACATGAGTAGTTTTCCCAATTAATAGAGGGGTAGTTGAAGTCGCCCAGTATGAGAGTGTTAGGTTGAATCCTAATATTCTCCAGAGTGCTTTGGAATGTGGAGTGTGAATCTTGGGACATGGTTGGGGACCTATAGCAGGCTACGACTTGAATAACTGTCTTTTCCAATGTTAGCTGCACCTAAAGTATCTCAGATGCATTATGTTGGGTTACCAGTCTGGAGGTGTGCACATCCTTTATGAATATGGAAACACCACCACCTTTGGAGCTTTGGTCCAAGTTCTGGGCCAAAAGGTGTGGAATGAGTTGTAGCCTGGTAGTGCAGGGGTGCTTTCTGCTGCCTTGAACCAGGTCTCTGTTACAGCACAAATGTCGATGTTCTCCATTTTAAGGAGTACTTTGAGTGAGTGCATTTTGAGATTTAGACTTCTAGCATTGAGCAGCATAACCCTGACATTGCATTTGTTTGTAGCTGTTATGGTGGTAATTTGTTCTTTGGAACACTGTCTAAAAAAGGCACTATAGGGATGGCAAGAGCCTTGGCCAGTATCTGGATGCCCAGAGGTGACAGATATAGGCCATCTCTGGCAAAGCATCAAGGTCTGTCAATCATGTCATCATAGGCAGACAGATACTGGATCTCCTTAGAATGACACCAGAAACTTAGCCAATTTTTGAAATCAATAATTTTCTCCTTGTACGGTGATATAATTCTGGGTGATGGTAGGATGCTGCTCAGGGCTAGGGTCATACCCACCTGGGCTACGTAATCAGAGAGCTCCTCCATGTCCCTTTTCATGTAGTCCAGGGAGGTGTGTCTCAGGTCATTCACACCCACATGTACAATGACAGAGTCGTATTTGTACCTGTTGTTGAGGGACCTTAGTGCGTATGTTATGTGGCGGATCCTGGTGCCTGACAGGCAGCTGACTGTTACTTTCTCCTTATTTCTCCCTATTCAACCACTACTACTACTACTACAACATATGATAAGCTCTGATACAGACAGACAAACAGGCAGACACATGCAACACTAAAGTTAACCCCTTACATAACCTTTACTCAAACCCTAAGGCACACTCACACAAGCACACTTCCACACGCAGCTCTAACCCACTTAACTGTGCCCTGTGCCTACAAAATGAACTGTTGACATTCTGAACTGCCTGTAAAATAAATAAATAAATTTTATATATATATATATATATATATATATATATATATATATATATATATATACACATATATGGATCCCTATCATATGATAGAAACCTCATTTGACTGAAACCCATAAGACTGAAACCCATAATACTTAATTTCAACATAATAAATTTTAAACTAGACCATATAAAACTAGTCTAGGTTGGGGGCTATGCCCCCCACACACCCCAATTGTATATACTAACTCCAGGATTGCACTACAGTGGGGAAAAGGACATAGTAGTGGCAGCGTGTAGAATACTGTAAGGTAAATAAAAAGTATATGCCCTTTTCCCCATTGTAGTGCAATCCTGGAGAGTGTATATATATATATATATATATATATATATATATATATATATATATATATATATATATATATATAGTTGGGTACAGCCCCCCCAGTCTGGTTTTATATGGCCCAGTTTACAATTTAGTATGTTGAAATTCAGTATTATGGGTTTCAGTCTTATGGGCTTCAGTCAAGTGACTTTTCTGTATTTTGAAATTTCAGTCTTATGGTCTCAGTCAAATGAGGTTTCTATCATATGATAGGGATATATATATATATATATATATATATATATATATATATATATATATATATATATATATATATATATGTGTGTCCAGCCATTCACAAACCCTCTTCCAATTTTGCACATGGGCTCAGGGTGTCACTTTAACAGTGATACTCAACCTACCTACCTTGTTGAGCACCACTGATGGTGAAGTCTCCCTCTTAGTGTTCTGTTGACTCATTTGTTCTTTCAGGTCTGAGGGCTTGGTCTTTTGGGTTATTTACTTAAGCTTGGCCTGGAGGTGTAACTTGAGTATTGGTTCTCTGTGTGGAGTACAGAAGAGCCTGAATGCATGCCCTACCCTGGCCTCATAGGCAGCCACATTTGCGTTTGCCTTCCTGCCCTTCCCCCCAGCCTGATGCCAGCGCTCAAGTAGTAAAATGTCATCATTCCCTCCCCCTCCAATATAGAGATTCTCACACTCCCTACATGCACCAGATGACTAACCCACTAAGCAGACTTGGATCGCTTGCACTGTCAGGAATTTATCCGTTTACATCATCATTGAGGCAATAACAAATATTTTGTGTGGCTTATATCAAAACTTCATTAAACATTCTGAACTGAAGGATATTTAGAGGTAAATATATGTATTCTTTTTGCTCCAGTTTTACAGAAATTGCATTCTAATAAACATGTTACTTTTAAAACTAGGAATAACCCTTGCACTACAAATGAAACTGTAGTAAAATGTAAAATGAGATAAAAATCATACCTCACACCACAGGTCTACAAGGAAGGTAACACCTAGAATTTAATGGTGGACAGAGATATCTAGATTTGTAGATAATCTCAGGGGGTGTTAAAAACAGTGATTAACCTGCAGATATCTGCAGAAGTTCATGTATGCATCGCTTAACCTTACAGTTTCACTTGTGGCCAATACATCCAAAACATAAAACTTGCCAATTATGACCTCCCCAAAGGTCATAGAAAAGAAAGAAATGGTGCAAAATGAATCTAACGCAGCCTTCGCATCAGCAAATCTGTCTGAGATGTGTGGGCTGCCAAGCTGCTGGCAGTAATGCTTGTCCTCTCTCATAGTCAACACACTTAGTTATTGTTTTATTTTGTTTTATTTCTGTGCCAGATTATATATTCATTTATTTATTTACTTATGTATTTGTTAACCAGGTAAAGTGACTAAGAACAGGTGTGGGAGAGTTAACATACAGGATTATGGCTATGAACTTTTAACTGCTTCTAGATGACCAAGGTTTCATTCTCTCAGCCTCCATTTGCCTACTGTCTGACCTGAGCCAAGTCCCTTAACCAGACAGAAAATGTCCATGTGGATCAATCTTCTACTCTGGTTAATAAAAAGGTCCATGTGAATCAATGCTCTTCCCCTGGTAACAACTATAGATAAATACATAAGTACTTCTTTTTGGGGGTCACTTAAGTGTACTGTCTGGTTAAGTGACTTGCTAGGCAACACACTAGACAAGTGAAGACTGAACAAATCAAGCCTAGCACTAAAAGATGAAGCACCTAGCATTAATGTTCTGCACTAAATCTTGAGTTTGCAATAAAGCATTATATTTATCACTCTATGACACAGATGGCATAATGCTTAAGATTGTCACCTCCCATGCACAAGGTACAAGGTTCAAGACTACATCTGGCTAATGCCTGCATAGAATTTGCATGTTCTCCCTTTGTCTCTGTGTGGTTCCCCCACCTTCCAAAAACATGCTGGGTGTTTTTATCATCAAACTCACCCAGGAATGGAGCTGTGAGCAACAACTCAGCATACTTTTGATGGTGCTGTATAGGGGGAAGAGGTGCATGGACCATCTACTGTGGTGCATAGGTTCATAGATTAGTACTAGGCTAACTGCCCTTGCGAGCCATTTTAAGCCTAGCCAATTATCCCTTGTGAGACTCAAACCCTGCACCTTGTGTCTGTAAGGCAAACACCTTAACCATTGGGCCACCCTCCCAACTTCTTCAGAAGTATGCTCTGTTGTTGCTCACAGCTCCATTCCTGGGTGAGTTTGATGATGAAAACATCCAGCATGTTTTTGGAAGGTGGCAGAACCCCACAGAGACAAAGGGAGAACATGCAAATTCTATGCAGGCATTAGCCAGATGTAGTCTCGAACCTTGTACCTTGTGCATGGGAGGTGACAGTCTTAACCATTATGCCATCTGTGTCATACAGTGATAAATATAATGCTTTATTGCAAACTCAAGATTCAGTGCAGAACATTAATGCTAGGTGCTTCATCTTTTAGTGCTAGGCTTGAGTCATTCAGTCTTCACTTGTCTAGTGTGTTTCCCAGCAAGTCACATAACCAGACAACAGTATCCTCCAGTTAGGAAAACATGACAGGGGTAACCATTTAGCGATGTAAAAATTGGTTCCAGATGATTTGGTCACATTGATTAATGTTGACAAAAATGGGCTTCGGTATTTAGTGATAAGTAGGTTGAGGACCCATGTAGAATATGTATTTGTGTTGTACCTTTAAGAAGCATTTCCAAGGTCAGCATGTGCATATAAATAGCAAACACGTGCTATAGCTTCAGTGCCATTTTGAGAGTCCAGCCAGAGATTGAGCATGTATGAAAGAGAGAGTCAGTTTGTTTACAGGTTTATCTAAGTTAAAGTTATTGCCTCATTCCTGATATGTTTGTACATAATAAAGCTACTTGAACAGAACCCATGAATGTTCATCTGTTATATCCTGACCGGGCGAATGACAACCTGGCTTACTCTGACTTATGCCAGTGACCCATGGTATAAGGAGTCTGTGTTCCCCTATTAAACAGTGAGTGCCTGCCATAAAGTTCAGCAGCCCTGAGTCAATAAGCTACTTGCTGGCAGGTCTCCAGTTGCCCAGTTTAGCTTTCCTAGAATAGCTTTGTTAAGTGAAAACTGGACATAAAAAACAATCAACCTGCCAAAACATGAACTAAGGATTGCTTCAGTCGATATAGGTTCAGCGATAGCTGGGAGGTGGATGGATGGACATCCTCAATGCAGCAAAGGCACTTGGCTTGGGATCCAGGCTCTATAACATAGGGTGTAGATAGGAATTATGGTAAGACATGGTCCAAGAAATAATTTGGGAATTGTGGTAAGGGAGACACTGTCATCAGAATTAGTAACAGATTCATGGCAATCAGACTCCAGTGTAAGGATAGGGCAATATTCATAATCTCAGCCTGTGCTGCACAGCAGGGCCTTTACAGGAAGTGAGTATATTCAGCTAGCAGTTGCAGCTACTAGTAGATAAAGCAGGACAACATGATCTGGTGTTGATAATGGGGGACTTGAATGCACATATCAGGACAGACAGAACAGGATATGAGGACTACCTGGATCCACATGGGTGAGGCGAAAGGAATAAAGAAGAAGAGGCCATTTTAAACTTTTGTCTGACAAATAGCTTGATAATAGCACACATGGTTCAGAAAGAAGGAGAGACAAAAGATCACATACAAAAGTGGCAGAAATGCAACCCAGGGAGACTTCCTCCTAGTAGGTATGAGTCATTGGTGTAGAACCAGTGATTGCAAAGTCATCCCCAGTAAAAACAGTCAGCCCACACCGTAAACCACTTGCTGCCACAATCAGCAGCAAACATTGATCAGAGAAGGCTCAAGAAGAAAGAGTGACTAGGCTAAAGACCTCTTAGTTGACTGGACCAGAAAGTTGACTGGACAGAAATGACAAGAGTTCAAGGAAATATTCAGGGTTCTAGCAATCTAGGAAGAAGAGGAAATACAGAGAGTTGAAAACAGCATGTGTGAGGACTATAGAACAGGTATGTGGTCAAGACAGGTATGGAAATAAGGTACATTAAGAAAGCTGGTGGTGATATGGAGAAGTCCAGGAAGTCATCAAAAGAAAAGAGCACAGGAAAAAGTGGGAGATAGAAAAGACAGACCCTGTTAAGAAGGAATACTGGATAGCTAAGAATGAGACTAAAAGAGCAGTTGTAATAGCAAATAACAAGGCATCAGAGGCATGATACCAGCTTCAGGAAAGTGACTCAGCAGATGGCACAAAGAAACTCTATCAGCCTATCACCTCCTTCACTTCAGTGGTTTTCAAGCTACTTATCAAACAGGCAGAAGGTTGTAAAATGGAAAAACTCCTTCTCTCCATACCTCTCTAATACCACTGGGGGTCTCACAAGTCAACATACTTGGTCCTGTACTGTCTAATATATTTTAAAATGGCCTCACACTTCCTGCCAAGGTTCCCTCATTCAATATGCTAGTGATTCTGCCATCATTTGTACCTCAAATAATCTTCAGTATCTACAGTTAATAACACAAGAAGCTTTTACTTCCATCGAGACTTGGCTTAGTAAAGCCCAACTTCCATCTAACCCCCAAAAAACTAAGCTTCTTCAGTTTATTCCAAAAAAAATTACCCCAACAAAAAACATTTTAAGATCCTTTCCCTGAACAACACAGAAATCAAAACAGTCACTCACACAAAACTATTAGGCATGACTATAGATAATAATCTTAAATTAGATATCTATATCCAAAATCCTATTACAAAGATGCATCAGAAACTTGGAATCCTCTATAGATACAAACAATTTATGAGTAACTCCACTAAATCTACCCTTGCAATTACTTACCTTTTACCTACTCTGTTTTATGGTGCTTGTGAAGGCTGCCAGCCCAGCTAGCTAAAATTTTGTAAATAATTCTATGTCATTGTAAATATTAATATGCTCCATAGGCTTGTCTTACAAATGTTATTAAACTGTATGTTATGTGCTGAGCTTCAAAAATGTAACCACAGTGCACCGTGCTGGAGAAGAGCAGAAATGTATATGGACTATATGCCTATGCAAATGTATGTTTTCATGGCAGACGGAACATACAGAGTTAACTTGCAAAACTCTAAGAAAATAAGTTGACAAGTAAAGAGTTTTACTACTGTGTTTTCCACAGCAAAGAGACAGAATGTCTACAGCTAGAAATTCTTTCTATTGTCTGGAAGCAGAAATAATTACAGGTTTCAAAGGTAAAAGTATTTAACTGGTTTTACAACTTCCAGTTCCAAGCAACTTCTTAGGGATAAGTATTTCTGACACAGAGGTGTTCCTTTTAAAGTTTCTGTTAGCCTGGGAACTAAAGGCAGAAGAGACAGGAATGATGTAATCTGAGATAACCCAGCAGAAATGTTTGATAGTAATTTAAGAACTGAGTCTGTGCATTTTGTATGTTGTCTTTGGACCTAGAAACATCCATTCAGCACTTGTATCTGCCTGACTCTGTAAGTAAGACTTAGATTACAGTGATTTCTCTTAGAGATAGGTAAGAACTTAGTAAGATTTGTTTAGATGTTTTCTGCAATATTGGTTTAAAATATTTCCAGGGATTCTGAACTCTGCTGTCACTGTGTTGAGTTATTGAGTATTGTCTTGTGCATTTATTATTTTGTGCAGTTATTATTTATTATTACATATATTTACACATTTTAATTGTGGCTGGTTTGTTTAGAGATATTTAAGTTCTTAGAATACTTGCATATATATTTGGTGACACTGTATAGGCCCCTCCTAAATAGCCTTATTCCTGGTCACGCTTACCATCTGGACAATAGTGACATTACACAGTACATAAGATTGGGCACCCACTGGTGAGGGCCTTAGAGTAGCTGATAAACAGCTGGTTGGTGGCAGTGATAAACTACCTTTTAGTCTGGGCAGAAGGGGCATAGATAGTAAATCTGTGCCAGCCTTCCCAGGAGTGTCTGTGTGTTTAGATATAAATCAAATCTCAAAGTGTGTGTGTGTCAGCTACTTGGGCAGGGACACGAAGCACTGGTTGGACAGAGAGGGTGCTGGAGGTTTTGTCTTGACCACTCAGCTGAGATCTTAGCCCTATAGCTGTGCCAGTGGGGGGTCATACTGGGGATCTGGAGAGAGAAGGAGAAACCAGCCCCAGACTGACTGTAATCTCTGTGTGCTGTTAAGGGAAATTGTACTTTACTGTGTGTGTACTTGTCATCCTCCCAATGTGCATGTCCCGCACTGGTTTTAGTGGTGAGGATTGAGACTCTTTGATTACTGGGCCAGTGCAGGGGTGTCACAGTGCTCATATGTTTATTAATCTGCAAATCTGCTGGAGAGAGAGGTTTGTCTCCCAGAGGCTGCCCCGTCTCTGGAACAGACTTGCCATAAATGTCTAACAGAGTATCTCGCTGACCCTCTTCAAGCACATACTTGATGAGTGGATGGGAAAGCAAACATTTGTCTTGGAGGTTCCACCTTTGTCCCTCATTGACAGGGGGAACAGGTGCTGACTGAGGTTTCTTTTTTGGGGATAAACTCTTGGCTAGGCTTGTAATGGCCCCAGGGCCATTAGCCTAGTAACCTTCTATGATCCTAAGAACTTCATGAAAAACAAAAATAGAAAAATGCTACAATAAAATCATTTATGTTCACTACCACAACTTCTTATTACTCATATCACTGTACTGCTCCCCAGTTGCTCTCATGGCTTGAACTATCACAGCATTTAAACTACCTCCAACTTGTAATAGAACACAATATTATACATAAACCTACAACCTGCCCAGCCCTTAACTCTACCCTCCAGTCATTCTTACCCCATAGACATCCAAGTCAGATGACAAACAATTCCTCTGTATCTATAACTCTATAAACCCAATAACATTTATGGACAAAGTCTATACTCCCATGCCAAAATCTGGAACAACCTGCCACTATCTATTACACACAAAAGTAACCTGCCATCCTTCAAATACACACTCAATGGATTCATTTCCAAATCATGGATTTTTGTATGCTGTAAAGCAGGTTGAATCCCTTAACCCTAAGCCTGTCCCTACTAACAGTCTAATTTCACCCACCTCAGAATTAATTCCACTAACAATTCTATATCCATGTTTTCTCTATATATTCCTACACTTTTTCTGCTATCACCCTTCTGGCCATAATGCCCTCTCTTGCTTACATCATCTCTTCCCCTTCTCCTATCGCCACTTGACTCATTGCAGTCTCTGTCCCCCTCTTCTACATTCACTTCGTACTTCTCTGTTCCTTGTCTCTTTTCTTTCCTTATTCGCTCTTCCCCTTTCACACGTCATTACCTGTCTTCCTTATTTTCATCCCCTTTCTACTTCCTTTCCTAGAATGTCACTATATATCCTCCCTAGAAGTATAAATATAAAAATGACTGCTATTCTTTTATGGTGTTGTGTTACATTTTTCTGTAACAACTCATGTTGTAACCATGATTTCCTAAATGTCAACATTGTATTCGCTTAGTAACTACTGTTTGTTTTTTTATTGTTTGTTAATTATTTCTCCTTTGAAATTATTTCTTAATTATTGCTTCTTTTGCATTACATTTCTATGTCTTAGGAGTTTTTCTCGCCAGGTCTCTGCTAAGAAATTGCACTTGTGGCCTTATCAGATGTTTCAGGTATACAAATACCTATAAATAAATAAATAAATAAATAAATAAATAAATAAATAAATAGGTTGTAAAGCAAGGACAGAAAGATGAAGAAGATAGTAATCAGACAATGTCCTAACGGATAACAGCAAAAACGTGTTCACCAGTCTACAGGACATCAAAGAAAGATGGAAGGAGTACTTCCAGCAGCTTCTAAATGAAAGAAACCCCACAAAAGCTGTCCTGCACCAGAAACAACCTATAACAAAAAAAGAACAAGAAGTGGCCACCCTAGAAAAAGTAAGAGCAGCCCTAAGGAACAAAACAAAGCAAAAATGTTTAATTAAATCCAAAAAAAAAAAAAAAAACAGCAGAGAAAGGCACAAATAAAGCACTAATAAAATAAATTTTATTTTCGCTTTAGCAACAATGACTTCATCAGATAATGATTAAAACAATTAATTAAAAGTCCCTTTTCACCTGTTCAATAACAAAGAAGTTAAATTTAGCCTCCTTTGACATTATTCTCAAATATTGTTTGTTCTTGTTGTCATATCCATTTTCATTTCCTGTTTAGATTCCTTAAACTCAAAAACCCTTTCTTCATATAATTGTAATTGTTTAATTTCTTTCAACATGTATTGAATTTCTAATTTGTGTGTGTAAAAGGGGGTTAAATAAACTCTCTGACTGATAGGGATTAATTAATTGTTTTAATCATTTATCTGATACAGTCATTGTTGCTAAAGAAAGCATGAATTTATTTGTTAAGCGCTTTATTTGTGCCTTTCTGCTCTGCTGGTTTTTGCCATTTGGATTATTAAAACATTTGGACCTTTGCTGGCGTGTTTCCAGCAGCCCTAAGGAAAATTAAGTCAGGCGAAAGCATGAGGCTCAGATGAGGTCACAGTACATAAGATCAAGGTGTTGGGTCATTTAGGGGAGAAATGGCCAGTAGATACTCATAGCAGTATGGGGAGAAAGGATTATCTCACATGACTGGAGAATAAGCATTATTGTGCAAGTGTATATGTGTAAAGGGGACATTCACAACCCTGGTCAGTATAGAGGTATCACACTCTTGTCAAACTGCATGAAAGTGTTGGAGTAGGAGATTGATAACTGAAAACGCAGAACAGTCGAAAGTAAAATGGGAGATGCGGTTGGGAGTTAGCATAATAGTTAAAGTGTATACCTTACAAACACAGGGTATAGGGTTTGATTCACACCTTTGGGAAATTAGCTAGGCTTAAAATGGCCTGCAAGGGCTGCTAGCCCAGTACCTATGAACTATGAGCAGTTTGAACCCATATAAGGGTGCAGCACAACTGATCCGAAGTTTGCAGTGACACAGATATTTTTGTAGAAGCTGAAGATGAAGAAAGAGTCTAACAGGGCATTCCAAGACTTGGAGAAAGCATATGACAAAGTCTCAAAAAAGCAGATTTGGGTAGTGCTGTGATGGTCTGAATTCGCAGAAACATTGGTACAGTTAGTGCAGGCTATATACAAGGACCCAATGTCTCAGGTAGAAACAGTGTTTGGACTCACAGAGGAGTTCCCAGTGGAATGGGTACATCAGGGCTCAGGTCTTAACCCATTGCAGTTCGTACTGGTGATGGACTACATTAGCAAACAGCTCAGGGGCATACCTCACAACCTCCTAGCACAAGAAATCTGGACATTGCCAAAATAATGTGGGGACCAAGGCCCAAAAACAGGGACAGATTTTAATTATTGTTTTTATAAACTTAAACATTTAATACAATAACAGTTTTTGTATTAGCTTGCATTTTCAGATGGATATTACTTCTGAAACGCAAATATTTGTCATTATTTAATGACTTCAGTTCTCAATGATTTGGAAGAAAATTACAGGTTTTATGATGAACAGACCAGAAATTTGAGTAAAAAATATGAGCATTCTGCGAAAATCTGGAGAGTTGAGAAGTATGGCCAGAGGGGACAGATGTGCAAAGCTGCTGTATGCAGACAATGTGATTTATTTATTTATTTGACATTTGGTAACCGGGTTAGTCTAACTGGGCAGCATGCCCTTTTTCAGTAGAGACCAGTGGAGAAAAGCTCCATTACAAAGGTTAGCAATCAAGTGGACAAAAATTAAAGGACAGCATATTTAGACATTATACATAGCAACTAACAAACATATAATACAATGGAGAAATATATAAGTAAAAAATGGTAACATTTTACACAAATTATGAATGTCATGGATTAAGACAATTTATGTTATAAAGAAGTCAACAGCAACCTAACCTTGTTAGGCAGAAAGAGGACTCAGGAAACATTAGGAGAGGCTAAGAGAGGAGACTGAAATAGAGAGGAGTTAGAAAGATCAGAAATTTGAATTACTCTGCAGTTAAGGTAGAAAGGAGATGAGGCCTTAGAAGTTAAGGGAGAGGCACGGGGGGGTGATACTCTGAGAAAGAATGTCATCAATGACAGGGAAATGGAATGCAGAGGCACATGGGATGGAACTCATACAGACGAGACATCTGAGATGGCGGTAAAGGGACCAAGAGAAGCTGAAAACTGAGATAGAAAGGATTAATAGTGGAACAGATTAACAACTTCAAGTATCTGAAAAGGGGGGACTGAGGAGAAGGGAAGTCAAACTGAGGAGTTAACAGCTAGCATCAGAGGGGCTGCAGCCAACTGGCAAAGTGCCAGGGGTAAGAATGCCAAAGAATCTGAAAAGAAAGGTGCACAAAACCAAGCTGCGAGCAGCACTAGTGGATGGTACAGAAACCTGAGCAGTAATGGCAGAGCAGATGAGGAAGCAACAGGTGATGGAGGTGAAGTGCCTGGGGAGGGTGGCAGGATGCACACTGTGGGACAGACGAAGGAATTAGTCTGTAGGTAGTTTGGTTTAAGAACAATCATTGTAATTTTACTTAAAGGTGCAATAAATGCATGGTGTGGTAACTATTTAAAGTTACCTGCTCAAGATACATGCTTTAAGCTAGTTGCAATGTTTCCTTTTAGGACTTCCAGATAGCTTTGCAAAACCAAATGCCTGAATGCATTTTTAAACACCTTTATTGAATTATCACTTAAGACACAGGTGAATATCTATTTAGATAAAAGAAAACAAACCATATTAACATGTTCACAGTTACAAACTTTAATTATCACATAGATTCTTCTATACAATTGTTATCAATTTAATATTACATAAATTGCTCCGTTCCTGCTTTTCCTTAAACTTCAGTGTTTCTCCAAAACAGTATTCTGCATGTACTGCTTCCAAAATTTCCACTTTTTTAGGTAGTTTGCTCCTACCCTTTTCTAAAGATTCCACTTTCCGTTCTTTTATCGCTAATTCGAGTTTATTTGGTTTAGAGTTTGATTTCCATTTTCTAGTCATTGCTTTTTTGGTAGCCATCAGAATTAAACTTAACAGGGTCTTACTATGTCTAAGCAATTCAGATCCCATATCCCAGCTCACTAAAAATAAATAAATAATGTCCTTAATTATAATACAACTAGGCCAGGGTGAAAGAGTGTTGCAAAGTGCTGGGGGCATGCAATCAGCTGATTGCATTCTTTCTTTAATACGATATTGACTTTTGAAAGCCAGTATTGCATTTGCAGTCAAACCTGACTGGAATAGAGCTCTGTGTGTTGTCTAAAGAACAGCAACTGTTTGTTACATGTAGTTTTTAACTAAAACTTGAGCACTGTAGCTGTCCTTGCAGACAAGGTATAAACTGTAGCAACTGTTTATTATAGTTTCAAAAGAATTGTTTTAAATAAAACATGAGTACAGTAACACTGTGTGCTGGGAGGGTGTAAACTGTAGCAAAAATCAAGCACATTTCCAACACTTAAACTAAAAAATAAATAAAATAAAACAAAACCAAAGCCACAGAACCCATCAGATGTGTAGTCTTCCATGGTTTTATTGTAATATAAACTTGCAATATAAGAAATAGCTTTCACCCCTTTATCATTTTCATGGGAAACTAGGACATGCGTTAGCAATGCATATTAAAAAGAGAACTAAATAAATTTTATCTGGTTAAACATAAAGCTTGCATGATTCTTGGAATATTTTAAAGTGTTTAAAATCAGTGGAATTCTGTGAGGATTTAATTTTTGTAACAATGGAAGTAGTTAATTTACTTCCTGTTATATCACATCGGGTGGGATTTGAGGGGTTTTACAAGATGATCACATGTGTGATGATTTTTATAATCAAGTAATGTTTTGGGATGTATATTAGAACTGGTACTTAAAACCACATTTACTTACTTTGAAGGAGATACTTTCACCAAATAGCTGGTATGGCTATGGGGTGGCATGCAACCCTCTTGTACAGTAATGTGGTTCTAGCTGCTTGGGAAAGGACATATGGTTTTCCTCTGAATATTTTCTGTGTACATGCTTATTTTAGGTTCATGGATGATATTTTAATATTGTGGAAAGAAAATATGGCCAAAGTGAATGCTGTCTTTCAGCTTTCCCCGGTTAGGAGTCGCCACAGCGGAACTCTGCTCCACTTATGATTGGCAGTGGATTTTTACGGTGTTGAGTTGCCAGCCCGACGCCCAACCTTCAAAGAAGGCACGCCCATTCACACTCACACCTACCTTCATGTCTTTAGCATCACTCAACTGTGGGGAGGACATGCAGA
Organism: Protopterus annectens; assembly: GCF_019279795.1. Classification (NCBI taxonomy): domain Eukaryota; kingdom Metazoa; phylum Chordata; order Ceratodontiformes; family Protopteridae; genus Protopterus; species Protopterus annectens. The sequence continues at coordinate 451,550,030 of NC_056740.1, forward strand.
CTCCACACAGAAGGCGCTCCAGCTGAGAATCGAACGGGAGAACCTCTTGCTGTGAAGCGACAATGCTAACCACTGCACCACCGTGGCCAGATTGAATACTTTTACTAATTACTTAAAAATACTACTGATTTTTAAATATTTTCTGTGTACGTGCTTATTTCAGGTTCTTGGATGATATTTTAATCTCCTGGAAAGGAAATGTGGCCAAATTGAATACCTTTATTAATTACTTAAAAAATACTACTGATTTTTTAAAATTTACTTAACAATTTTTTTAATGAAATTAATTATTTGGATATAACTTTAGGAAAGGATGCGTGTAAAGGTCAGTTTAGATCTAATTTATACATAAAGGACACATTTTCAAACACATACATTATAACAGTTGTCCCGCCACACCTCAGAAATTAGCTATTGTTAAGAGCAATTAGTATAGATATCACGACTTATTAGTGAAGATAACTGATTCACTAAACAAATGGATTTTGTGCCAACCATATTCAGAGAGAGAAAATGATAATATCCATAAGACATCTTGGAAACTGCCAAGAGAGAGGTAACTGATGGGATGGGATGTGGATCTGCGCCATTGCAAAGACGTTAGGGAATGAACAGACATGACTCCATGGCTACACAAGCTGGGATATAAAAGCATCCCTAGTTTTGCTATTTGATATTAATCCTTATAAGTTTATGGAAGTGTTGAGGAAGACCTGGAATGTTGTATTTACATGGGATCTAAAGGACAAGATCAGAGAAGGTCCAACAATAGTATTTAGTTAGGGTAGAAATATTAAAAACTGCCCAAAAAGAGTCCCACAGATGGAACAGGTGTCATCAAAAGGTCAAAGAATCAGTAAGTGAGGTAGATGTAAATACTGTACATTTGTAAATGATTGACTGTATGTAAGTGCCTCCCATTATGAAACAAATTATAGCATGTCCTGAGAAATTTAATTGTGAAATGAATGGGGTTGTATATCTGGAAAAGTGTACCTCCTACACGGCTTTTTAAGTGGGGAAAATATCCAAGAAGTTAAAAGATAGAATAAAAGAATGTATTTATGACATTAAGAAGAAGAATTTAGCAAATGCTTTGAGTAAATATGCGGCCAGTTATAGTACATTCCATAAATTTGTATTCTTCATCATAGATAAGGGGCAGGATTCATGAAGGCTTGCACGGAGTCTAAGAGTAGTGTAAGACTCCATGCAGCCTTCGCGATCTAGGAACAGCCCTAAATCCCGTGTAAGAGACCAGCTAAAACGTCTCTTACACGGAGTGGGAGTGGATATGCTAATCACCTCACTTGCAGCCGAAAGGCATGCAAATGAGGTAGATTAGCGATCCAGGAAGCCCAAAGCAGCCCGTGTAAGAGCCGTTTTAGCTGCAGAAATGTACTCAGTTGACAACTGAGTATGTTTCTGCAAAAAAACACAATGGAGCCATGCCAGCTCCAAATAAAGGGTGCATATGTGTCAGTCAGCATGCCAATGGCCAAATATGTGGCCATTGTCAAGGTACCCCGATGCAAATATAAGAAATAATTTTTTTTTTCTGCAATCGCTGATGTTTAAACGCAGCGCAGCCCCTAGTCAGGACATGCAGAGTAGAGCAAAAGGGTCTTTCACATGTGGCGTTTGCAATCAATGCCATTGTATAAGGACTGGCAGTTCCTTTTCTATCAAGGGGAAGAAATTTGATATTTTCCATAGGATTACTTGCAACACCAAATCTATAGTCTATGTAGCGTTCTGCTCTTGCTGTGCAGCATATTATGTCGGCAAGACTGATAGAAGATTTAAAGACCGTATCTACCAGCATAATTACGCTATTAAAAAACTGAATTGTGAGAACGCTCTAGCTAAACATTTAGTAAGTTGCCCAGGTCACTCATTTTCATTTATGGGTATTGACCACATCGTTGATTCCATCAGAGGGGGGCCTACTTCTATTGTTTTAGAAAATCGTGAATTGTTATGGCAGCTCAAGCTGGATGCGTTTAACGCACCCGGACTTAATGATAGCTGCAACATAGCAGCCCACCTTAAATATAGATCCTATTTAAGGTAATGTACCGGTGGATTATTAGGTATTTTATGTCATCCTATTCTTATGCTGGCTTATTTGTCCTACTCCTTTAGTACACCTATACTGTAGAGATCATTATTTGCTTGTACAATGTATTGTCTACAATATTGCATTTTAATTTGTTTCCCAAGAATTGTGTACTTTGACTATTCACATTTTTTTAAATGATATATTCCACCTTTATTGGAGGAAATCTATGTTCTATACCTATTAGGGTCTATGCCTCCTACATGTACTTCATTAATATGTAAACTCATTTGTATGGGTTTACTTAGCTCAAGTTGTTTAGTTCGCTTGAGCAAAATACATACTTGTAGTTTGATTCATTCAACTAATTTTTATACAATATGTGTCCTGCATCAGTTGAATCTAACATATTTCTATTGTAATGGCACTTACCAACTTGGTTAAATACTTGGCGCAATACACTGACTTTTTCGAGCCAAGTATTTACAAGTACTTGCAATTTTTTAGTGTGCTTTCAACTTGAGATGTTGTTTTTAAATTAGTAGAGCGCATGTCTGAGCTTTGTGGTGACACTAGCGCTTTAAAATTAAACTGAATGCAGCTAGGAAGTGATGTAATCAACAAACACTCCGCTGCTTTTTATAAAGTGTGTTTTATTTTTTTACTCATTCACTCTGAAGAAGCTACCATTTTTGAGTAGCGAAAACGCTGTCTTAACCTGTACTAAAATAAATTTGCGTTAAGGAATCTCTACGTCTGGTGTGCTTCTGTTGAACCCGTTTGCCTTGCTTCACCAGTGTGTTATTGTTCTTCATGGATACTAGTTTTGCTATTTGATATTAATCCTTATAAGTTTATGGAAGTGTTGAGGAAGACCTGGAATGTTGTATTTACATGGGCTCTAAAGGACAAGATCAGAGAAGGTCCAACAATAGTATTTAGTTAGGGTAGAAATATTAAAAACTGCCCAAAAAGAGTCCCACAGATGGAACAGGTGTCATCAAAAGGTCAAAGAATCAGTAAGTGAGGTAGATGTAAATACTGTACATTTGTAAATGATTGACTGTATGTAAGTGCCTCCCATTATGAAACAAATTATAGCATGTCCTGAGAAATTTAATTGTGAAATGAATGGGGTTGTATATCTGGAAAAGTGTACCTCCTACACGGCTTTTTAAGTGGGGAAAATATCCAAGAAGTTAAAAGATAGAATAAAAGAATGTATTTATGACATTAAGAAGAAGAATTTAGCAAATGCTTTGAGTAAATATGCGGCCAGTTATAGTACATTCCATAAATTTGTATTCTTCATCATAGATAAGGGGCAGGATTCATGAAGGCATGCACGGAGTCTAAGAGTAGTGTAAGACTCCATGCAGCCTTCGCGATCCAGGAACAGCCCTAAATCCTGTGTAAGAGACCAGCTAAAACTTCTCTTACACGGAGTGGGAGTGGATATGCTAATCACCTCACTTGCAGCCGAAAGGCATGCAAATGAGGTAGATTAGCGATCCAGGAAGCCCAAAGCAGCCCGTGTAAGAGCCGTTTTAGCTGCAGAAATGTACTCAGTTGACAACTGAGTATGTTTCTGCAAAAAAACACAATGGAGCCATGCCAGCTCCAAATAAAGGGTGCATATGTGTCAGGCAGCATGCCAATGGCCAAATATGTGGCCATTGTCAAGGTACCCCGATGCAAATATAAGAAATAATATTTTTTTTTCCGCAATCGCTGATGTTTAAACGCAGCGCAGCCCCGCTGAAATGGGCTGCACTGTATAAAACATAAAAATGAAGGTTATAAACCCACAAATGTGGGTTTTATGCAATACATGGATTTACAATACAGGGACCAGCAGACCAAAAACAACATGGCCACCGTTTAGTGGTTGCTAAGGGGGGAAGCTGAGTCTAAGACATGTAACTAAGCATTAGTAGGCAATCTGATGTAAATGAGTGTTAGGATACTGAATTCCACTGTCACATAGCAAATGAGCACATTCTGAGTAGTGTAAGGGATACATAAGGGGGAGGACTAGAGTAGGAGATAGGTGACATCACAGGGGGGAATGGTAGAAAGAAATGCAGTTCATTGGAGGTCAGTGTTACATGACAGATGTCAGACGCATATCATGGAAAGAGGAGTGCCACAAGATAAGCATGGGAAAGTCACGAAATGGAAGGTGTACACAGTTACTTATACACAGATCAGGGAAAGAGGAGTGCCGCAAGATAAGCATGGGAAAGTCAAGAAATGGAAGGTGTACACTGTTACTTATACACAGATCAGGGAAAGAGGAGTGCCACACAAGATAAGCATGGGAAAGTCAAGAAATGGAAGGTGTACACTGTTACTTATACACAGATCAGGGAAAGAGGAGTGCCACAAGATAAGCATGGGAAAGTCAAGAAATGGAAGGTGTACACTGTTACTTATACACAGATCAGGGAAAGAGGAGTGCCACAAGATAAGCATGGGAAAGTCAAGAAATGGAAGGTGTACACTGTTACTTATACACAGATCAGGGAAAGAGGAGTGCCGCAAGATAAGCATGGGAAAGTCAAGAAATGGAAGGTGTACACTGTTACTTATACACAGATCAGGGAAAGAGGAGTGCCACAAGATAAGCATGGGAAAGTCAAGAAATGGAAGGTGTACACTGTTACTTATACACAGATCAGGGAAAGAGGAGTGCCGCAAGATAAGCATGGGAAAGTCAAGAAATGGAAGGTGTACACTGTTACTTATACACAGATCAGGGAAAGAGGAGTGCCACAAGATAAGCATGGGAAAGTCAAGAAATGGAAGGTGTACACTGTTACTTATACACAGATCAGGGAAAGAGGAGTGCCACAAGATAAGCATGGGAAAGTCAAGAAATGGAAGGTGTACACTGTTACTTATACACAGATCAGGGAAAGAGGAGTGCCACAAGATAAGCATGGGAAAGTCAAGAAATGGAAGGTGTACACTGTTACTTATACACAGATCAGGGAAAGAGGAGTGCCACAAGATAAGCATGGGAAAGTCAAGAAATGGAAGGTGTACACTGTTACTTATACACAGATCAGGGAAAGAGGAGTGCCACAAGATAAGCATGGGAAAGTCAAGAAATGGAAGGTGTACACTGTTACTTATACACAGATCAGGGAAAGAGGAGTGCCACAAGATAAGCATGGGAAAGTCAAGAAATGGAAGGTGTACACTGTTACTTATACACAGATCAGGGAAAGAGGAGTGCCACAAGATAAGCATGGGAAAGTCAAGAAATGGAAGGTGTACACTGTTACTTATACACAGATCAGGGAAAGAGGAGTGCCACAAGATAAGCATGGGAAAGTCAAGAAATGGAAGGTGTACACTGTTACTTATACACAGATCAGGGAAAGAGGAGTGCCGCAAGATAAGCATGGGAAAGTCAAGAAATGGAAGGTGTACACTGTTACTTATACACAGATCAGGGAAAGAGGAGTGCCACAAGATAAGCATGGGAAAGTCAAGAAATGGAAGGTGTACACTGTTACTTATACACAGATCAGGGAAAGAGGAGTGCCACAAGATAAGCATGGGAAAGTCAAGAAATGGAAGGTGTACACTGTTACTTATACACAGATCAGGGAAAGAGGAGTGCCACAAGATAAGCATGGGAAAGTCAAGAAATGGAAGGTGTACACTGTTACTTATACACAGATCAGGGAAAGAGGAGTGCTTTAAGATAAGCATGGGAAAGTCAAGAAATGGAAGGTGTACACTGTTACTTATACACAGATCAGGGAAAGAGGAGTGCCACAAGATAAGCATGGGAAAGTCAAGAAATGGAAGGTGTACACTGTTACTTATACACAGATCAGGGAAAGAGGAGTGCCGCAAGATAAGCATGGGAAAGTCAAGAAATGGAAGGTGTACACTGTTACTTATACACAGATCAGGGAAAGAGGAGTGCCACAAGATAAGCATGGGAAAGTCAAGAAATGGAAGGTGTACACTGTTACTTATACACAGATCAGGGAAAGAGGAGTGCCGCAAGATAAGCATGGGAAAGTCAAGAAATGGAAGGTGTACACTGTTACTTATACACAGATCAGGGAAAGAGGAGTGCCGCAAGATAAGCATGGGAAAGTCAAGAAATGGAAGGTGTACACTGTTACTTATACACAGATCAGGGAAAGAGGAGTGCCGCAAGATAAGCATGGGAAAGTCAAGAAATGGAAGGTGTACACTGTTACTTATACACAGATCAGGGAAAGAGGAGTCCTGCAAGATAAGCATGGGAAAGTCAAGAAATGGAAGGTGTACACTGTTACTTATACACAGATCAGGGAAAGAGGAGTGCCACAAGATAAGCATGGGAAAGTCAAGAAATGGAAGGTGTACACTGTTACTTATACACAGATCAGGGAAAGAGGAGTGCCGCTAGATAAGCATGGGAAAGTCAAGAAATGGAAGGTGTACACTGTTACTTACACACAGATCAGGGAAAGAGGAGTGCCGCAAGATAAGCATGGGAAAGTCAAGAAATGGATGATGTACACTGTTGCTTACACCAAAGTTTCTTGCTGGGCGTGCATGCGCATGTGTGCATGCCATGAAGTGTGAGTAGGGCAGTGTGCGTGCGTGTAAGGCAGACTGAGCATGTGGGAGCCTGTTGGCAGACTTGTAAGACTGTTTGCGCTGGTGTGCGTGCATTTTAACCTGAATAAGCAGATTCTGAACCGTGTAAGCCTGTGTGCACGCGTGTAAGCCACAGTGAGCGTGTTTCTGCTGGTATGCGCATTGCTCCCCCCTGAGGAAACAGAAAGGAAAAAGGAAGCAACAGAATTAGTAGGAAGCTAGCAAGGAATACTGCTGGAGCTAGCAGGTGAAAACAATTTGAAGCAGGCAATTACACAGGCAGAATAGTAGCTCAGCCAAGCACTTAAAACTCTGCAAACAGCAGTGCAGGATGTTTCTGTCAAGAGACACTGCAAGACAGGAGTAAGCTATTAGAAGTGAAAACTGAAAAAGCTGAACTCACAGCAGAAATGCTAGGGGCTGCCATAGCTGTCATAAGGAGACATAGGCTACTTGCTGAGGGTGGTGACAATGCAAATGGTGCCAGACAACCCACAGTGAGGAGACGGAGAAGAGTGTACAGGCCCAGGGTCACCTACCATGGGTTACATGAGCTGGAGATAGTAGAGCGCTATAGAGTGGACAGAGACCTTCTGCAGCAAATTGTCGAGCTGTGCAGGCCACGCCTCACACACAGAACCAGCAGAGGGGAACCCATCCCAGTGGAAACCAAGGTATGTGTTGGCCTAAGAATACTAGCAACAGGTACCTTCCAGAGACCAACTGGTGATATGATGGGGATATCACAGGCATCAGCCTCCAGGGTACTGCACAAGTTGCTGGATGCCATGTCAACACATGTCGGTGATCATGTATATTTCCCCAATGCCCGAGAGGTATTGGCCAGCAATATGCGTCTCTTCCAGCAAATAGCAGAATACCCTGAGGTAGTGGGTGCAATAGACTGCACGCACATATGCATCAAAGCACCAGCCGGTGAGCGGGGTAGGGCCTACATTAACCGCAAGGGCTTCCCCTCCATCAACTGCCAGGTCATGTGTGATGCCCAGGGCATAATAATGAATGTGTGTTCCGGCTGCCCTGGGAGCTACCATGATTCCCATATCTGGCATTTGACGCAGCTGTACCAGACATTTGCCAATGGGGACATCCCACATGGACACCTTGTGGGAGATGCAGGTTATGCACTGGAGCCATGGCTGATGACATCCATCAGAAACGCACACACACCTGAACAGCAATGCCATAATGAGGCACACGCACAAACACGTAATGTAATAGAGCGTGTGTTTGGGCTGCTCAAGTCATGGTTCCGGTGTCTGGACACATCTGGTGGAGCCTTGCAGTACTCACCAACTACATGTACCCAAATTGTCATGGTATGTGCTATGCTACATAATATGATCTTGCGAAAACAGCTGCAGCAGGACCAGCATAGGGCCAGGCCAAACAGCCCCCCACCATTGCCAAGGCCATTACAGGCAGAGCGTGACTTGGAGGAGGAACAACCTGAGCCTGCCCCAGTAGGCAGAAGGAGGTGTGCCCAGTATGCCCTGGCCTTGGCAAAGAGGCAATGCATAGCACATACACTGGCTCAGTGGGAACCCTGGGAATGATACCCCTCCCTGACTCATTCATATAATAACAGGGATGCCTAAAATGACATAACCTGCTCTCAAACATGTACAGGGAGTGTAGTATGTGCATCCGACAGAGGCAGCCCTGCAGCACCACCTGAGGCATGAATGCCATGTGTTAAGCAATGTAACAACATGTAGTATATGCACACTTGATGACCCTGACTAATATCCTACCCTCACCAAGCATGATGCCACAATATGACGATGAGATGATCAATTGCAGTAAATGGCTGAAGTATTGCAGTTAGTCAAAGGAGATCCAATGTGTGCCAGCCTGGGATGAAATGCTGAGCATGACATGATGCTCCACCTGCTAGCGGTGGCATGCACCTATCAGTCCAGGCCTTATGGATACTGGCAAAGGCTGTTGTTACCCACACCGTGCCCTGAATAGGTAAGGCTCAAAACACAAACCCACCTCCATAGGTATCACAAGGGATAAGAACCTAGATGTAATGCTACCCAATGCTAGAAGTCTAAACAGCAAGATGCATGCAGTCTAAACTCCCCCAGTATGGAGAATGTTGATATCTGTCCTGTAACAGAAAACTGGGTCAAGGCTCACAACAGCACCCTAACACTATCAGGTTACACCTCATACTGTGCTGTACAGCCTCAAAACATGGAACAAGCTACAAAGGGAGGGTGACTAGCAATAATTGTCAAGGATAACCACACCCCCATGTTGGTACCACAACAAGAAGCAGCATGGACTAGCCATGGTCAAGTAACAGTGGTTAAAACTGCCTCCCAGTTTATAGCCTGCTACAGACTACTGTCCCAACACCAGGAACTGCACCTGGCCTGTGTTGGAATACATGAATATATCAAGCTCTCCAAACCACATCATATTATGTGACTGAAAATACCCAGACATAGACTGGGAGCATTATACTAGCTCCAACACTGTAGGACAAAAGTTCCTAGAATCCATAAACCAAAATGCCCAGGAACAATGTACCACTCCCACAAGAGGGGTAAGCATACTGGATGTGATAATCAGCAACATGGGTACTGGATGGCAAGAGGAGAAGTGTATCCCTCACTGGTAAGACCAGACCATAGAGTAATCACACTGGATATACACATCCTGACCACAGTCCCTGGCCAGAAAACCACAGTGAAAAACATGTGTAAAGCAAAAGTTGCACTCCTCCAAACTGATGTGGAATCCATTAAAGGCCCTGTGCAGGTGCAAAATATGGGCCACACCTCAGAACCTGTTATACAGGCATTCCATGAACACTGCCAGGAATGCTTGGATTATGCAATCCCAAATAAAACCAAGACACAATGCCATACATGCAGGCATCTGGCATGGTGGACTCCAGCCATTACCAAACCATGCAAGAGAATGAGGAAGCTACTACATGATAGAGCAAACATAAAAAGGGAAGTAATCACTGATCAGTAGTATGGCAATAAAATATGTCCACACATACAATCCACTAAGGCCAGCTACAACAAGTTGAATCTGTGAATCTTGAGGCAATGTTACACCTGCCCCAAGTACACAGACAACCCTGAACACCCCCCAAGAAATACAAATATATGTGAGAGATGCAACCATTTATCCAAACCGGAGGCTGAGCTCCCTCAACTCAGTACTGTCAAAACTAGTCAGGAGGAGAAGGTAACCACACACACTACAAACGCAGTCCCACATAGACCTATCACAACTGCAAACCAAAGACATAAACACAGAAAAACATTCCTGGAGGCCCTAATTACAAACACACCACACCAACAGAGGCCTCCAAAGCAGACACCCAAGCAACCACAACCTCCAAACATAGCGCATGCAACACATAGTACACAAAGCTGGTGTGCCAAACAGTCACAGGCCAGAAGGAGAAACAACATGCCTGATACAGTTGTAATAGGTGACTCCATAGACAGACACACTGCTGTCCCGCTCACCAGACTGAACAAGTGAAAGGGTACAGTAAACTGCCTGTAGGCTGCTACAATACGCCACATAACACAAGTACGCAGGTCACCCCAAAGCAAGTAGAAATATGATGCAGTCATTGTCCATGCTGGCTTGAATGACCTGAGATGTACCTCCCTGGACTACATGAAAAGAGACATAGATGAGCTCTCCGAACATGTAGTCCAGGCCGGTATGACACTGACCATTTGCAGCATCCTACCCTCACCAAGAATGATGCCACAGTACAAACACAGAATGATCAGCTTTAACAAGTAGCACAATTACTGGTGTCATTCCAAGGGCATCCAATGTCTGTCTGCTTGGGATGTCATGCTTGACAAGCCATGCTGCTGTTCCAGGGATGGCTTGCACCTGTTACCCCTGTGCATCTGGATATTGGATAAGGCTTTTGCCACCTCCAAAGAGCCTTTCATAGGCAAGGCTGAAAAGACTAACCCACCACCCTAGAAAACATAAGTGGAAAGAAACATAAGGGTAATGCTGACCAATGCCAGATGTGTAAACCTCAATATGCATGCTCGAGGCCCTCCCAGTATGGAGAACATTGATGTCCATGCAGTGACAGAAACCTGCAGCAAGCCTCCTGACAGCACACCAGCACTACCAGGTTATACCTCATATCATGCGTTATGGCCCCAAAACCTGGACCAAAACATGAAAGGAGGGGGAGTATCCATATTCAGCACAGACACCCATATGCCCAGGTAACTGACAATGCACGAAGCATCGGAGACCACCCATGTGCAACTAACCATAGGCAAAACTGCTGTACAGTCTGTAGCATGCTACAGACCACACTCTCACACACAGGAACCCCACCCAGCCATCCTGAAGACACTGGACAGTATGAATGTCCCACCAAATACCAAACAATGTACTCACAAATTACCACATAGGTGGTAAACCATTATGTATGGAAGGAGTAATCAGGGACCTAGGGACACATGTGGACAGTAACCTGTTATGTGACACTCACATTGCCAATGTGGCTAGGAAGACTGTCTATATTGGACACCGTATCATGAAAGGATTCACATCTACGTCAACAGAGGTCATTGTGCCCCTATACTGTTCTCTTATCAGACCCATAATCTAGTACAATGCCTCATTTGGGATGTACCTTACCTGACACCTGCAGCAGTTAGAAAGACCTCAAAGGTACCTCACCAAGAGGATAAAGGGTCTCAAATATATGTCATATGCTGCCTGGCTGTAGACACCCCAGCTGAATGCAGTCACATACTGCCTACACAGAGGTGTTGTATGCCTGTTGTACAAGGCCATGTCCAACACAGGAGTAATGGACATGCTCCACCCCAGAAAACCCAAAGCCATTGGAGCTGTGAGAGTGAGAGATGTCAACCTCAACACATAATGAAATAGGATGTGCTGGAGGGACAGATACATAACCCTGAGGCTCCCTACACCCTGGAACAGAATCCCACTCCATGTTAGGCAGAGCCCCTCACTGACACTCTTCAACAGGAATCTTGCCAAGTGGATGGATGATCATAGATGTACACTGGGGGTCTTCACTGTGTCACGTCCAGACAGAGCACAGTAAAGTAAATCATAAATGGCCATAATATTCACATAGCAAGGGGTGGCGAATGCCACACACACTCTGGCTAGGCTTATAAATGCCCTAGGGTGGATAGCCTAGTATGAACCTATGAACATATGAATATACAAATTGTTCAGGACACTAAGGATAATCACAAGGCTTTCTTAACTGATGGTAGTAACCTTGTTGGGAATTCACAGATATGCTCTGAATCACTCAAATATTACAAACAACATACCAAACACACACACATATTGCCAAAATCCAACCTGACAGGTGCAGTGCAAACCCCCCCCCATAATGCAAAATATCTATCCCAGCAGACTGCTGGCCCCCTGACATTGCAGATGCTGAGGTAACAGACAGCATCTACAAAGCAAACCACACAGCAGCAATGGTATGAGATGGTGTCCTGGGCTGAGTCCAACATGGACTCCAAGAAGAATGGAATGCCAAATCACACTACTGCTCAATGTCAGCCTTACCACAGGATATGTACCCAAAGAGCAGTGTACAACAACAGTGGTCCTTCTCAACAAAGGTGTTGCCTGAATGAATACTGCAAACTACCACCCCAGAATCCTGATAAGCTTGGTCTGCACAGCTATGGAAAGGATCAGCATGTACCGCAGACATAAAGATATTGGGGACCTACTGACACCGGACCCTACCCAGTGTGGCTTTCTTAAGTGCAGATCCTGCCCCTTAAACATGTTTGACTCATTTGAAATAGTCATTAAGGTCATTGATGAGGGCAATGTGGTCCACACATCGTAGCTGGACCTTGCAAAGGCTTCCATACAATACCCCACGTGTTCATTATAGATAAGCTCACCAGCTTAAATATAAACCCCTATGTTAGTAGAGGGGTTGCAAACCAGACCAAGGACAGAACTGACATGGTCAGACATGCTGCAACCATCAAAAGAGACACATAGAAACAGACAACTGATGCCATAGCCATGTTAACAAGCTAATAGTCAACCCCTGTGGATATACAGTAAGTGTCCACCAATTACCACATAGGTGTTAACCCATTAAGTACTTAACATGTAATGAGAGACCTGGGGACACAAGTTGATAGATATCCTGCATTGGACAAGCATGTGGCTGTAGTGGTTACAGAAACATACCATATACCCACCTAATCATGAAGGTTGTCAGATCTGGATAAGGGGATGCCATTGTGGCTCTGCAGTCATCCTTCATCAGTGTTACAATTGACTACAATAGCCCCTGTGGGATGTACCTCAGCAGACACCTCCATCAACTGTAAAGTCCCCAAAAGTACCTCACCAGGAGTATCAAAGAGCTTGAACAGATGCCATGTGTTGCCTGATTAAACAAACTGCAGCTCCACACACTGCCATACTGCCCACCCAGAGGCAAGCTGTGCCTGATGTATAAAGCCATGTCCAAGCTGGAATCAATGAACATGCTTCACCTTGTACAATCTGAATGGCAGTGAGCTATGCACATGAGAGACCTGAACCCCAGCACTGGCATACATAGGACAAGCTGTACTGAATGATCCATAACACAGAAGCCACCCCCACTCTTGAGTAATCTCCCAGTACAGGTTAGCCAGAGAGTCACTCATCGACTCTCCTCAAGAGGAATCTTGATGAGTGGATGGGAGATGGTAGGTTTACCCTGGGTATCACTGTTATGTCACGGGTAGACGGAGACACAGTATACTAACCATGACATATGTCATGGCGAACTCCACTTACAATGTGTGTCGAAGGACAAACACACTCTCTGACTAGCATTACAAATGGCCTAGGGCACATCGCTAGTGTTTGCCAATGTACACCTATGTTGTGGAATACACTACCAATGTTGGACAAGCCTGGTTTAAGTAGTTCATATCTGAACATAATGCAACATGGTCAGATGTGCACAACTGGCCCCTAACCAGGCTGTTGTGCTCACTATGAAAATGTAAAGCAGTGATAGGACTAAAGCCCAGGATACTGTCCACCCACAGTGAAAGTACTGAACCAGTACACTATACGGTACTACAGTGTTAGGTCAGTATGAAAGGATGTTGACAACTGTATGCAAAGTATGCCATGCAAACCCTGCAGGCACAGTATAATCCCTGTTGTGTTCAGACACAAAGCAGTTGGACAGTAACTACACAACATGACACACAACACGCAACCATAAACGTGAGATATTGTTGAAGTTCACACTCATCCACAAATGTGGTGGGCTGCAGAGTTCAACATATGGAAAGCTCACACTGGGCATGCTCGCACACTTTGATAAATGAGACATATGTCAGACAACATGCCATGGAAAGCCTGAACTGGGCATGCTCACACACTTGGGCCAAATCTCAGTTTAGCAGTTGGCCACACATATCTGGTATTTGTACGTGTTATTCCAGGAACCAACCACATTACAGCAATCTGCCCAGTGCACACAGTTAAATGACTACAGAGACATACATGATATAGTGGATCCCTCTCATATTCAAACATCTTCCACAGATACACAAGTTGTTCATAGAAACAGGGAATGCTATGACAATAAAGACCTGCAAACAGTCTATCAGCAACAAATATTGTGCATCTGACAATTAAACATATGGGTGTAGAGGCCAACACTAGGCTGTTTGCCCTAGGGAATGACAGCTTAGCCAGAGTGTGCTTGGCATCTGCCTCCCCAGTACAGTAGGCTACTGTGCCACTGTAAATTAGGTCACATAAGGCACCGTGTGAGGCTAGTGTGCTGTGCCTCTGTCAAGCAGGGACACAGTGGAGATCCCAGGGGTTGAATTTGCTAAGCCATATCCATGTTGTTGGTGTGTGCTGGAAGAGAGTTGGTGAGGACCTCTAAAGTAAGTGGGCGTCAATAACAGACTGAGGGGAGCCTTATCTGCATTGTCTGGACAATTTCACTGTCAACACTTTGTCGTGATGATTATGAGGGATTGAAGTGTCGTGCCAGTACTGTTCAGAGATGTCCTCCCTCTGTGGGCTACTGCTCTGCAATGTATTAGCTCACTCTGTCTGTTGGACAGCTCATATATGGCTGGTGTACACCTGACAGGTGTCCTGTTGTGGAGCAGTCATGGGTATATTTGGGATAGCATGATCAATGCAAACCTTCCACATGCTCATAGAATGCAATTGTCAAGGATTATGCAGAGTGGCCTGTATACTCCCCCAGCATGGGTCCTTTGAAGTCTTCCACCCCAGTCTTCACAAGTGTAAAGTCTGCTTATGATAAATACACTTTGTTTGCAGTGACAACCTTGCCTGGGGGTGGGGATGGGATATGGATGTCCAGGGAAAGGTGGGTATGGTCACATATCAACAATGGTGGTCTACCTCTGGTGTGGAACAGTGAGTACCCATGTTGCAGATGGTCAGGTGCAATATGTATTCCCCCTTGTGGCTGTGGTGAGTGGTTCTGCCATAGCACATGGACTCACAAATGGTAGTCGCTGTAGGGTAATGTTGCAGAGGCCTGACTAGTTCCCACACACAATATACCTGTACCTGACGTTAACAACTGGAATGGTGTATGTGAACACCTGCATATCTTGGCACTGTTCCCAGGGAAGCAAAGTGTGTGTCCTGGATGTGGGAGGGGTGGTCCGAACTGGTTGTGTTGTGTGTTACAGGTCCTGTGGTCACGGAGCATGGTATAGAACATAACCTGCCAGTGCGATGTGCATATCTGACCCTGAAGTAGGTGGCTGAAAATGCATATATATGCTATCCCCCACCTGACAGGTAGTACTAGATGTACATACCTCTGTAGAAATAATGATGTCAGCACCCTATAAATACTGCAGGTGCAGAACAGATGCCCAGTAATTCGGGTTGTGCGCTCTGCTAATGCGTCTCCCTCAGGTGTCATAATATAGTTAGATAGGGGTTTGAATCCTGCAAATGCTCAGTGTATGTGGGTGAGTGGGGTTGGTGTGTGTGCAGGTGTGTGTGCAAGTCTGTGTGAGGGAAATGTCCCTTTTGGCAACTGGGAAAACACATTACAGGATGCACATTCCCCTTTCTAAACACTGATGATGTCAGCACCCTACAAGTACAGCAGGAGAAGGGAAACCTCCCCGTATGTAAATAGTGCACTCCGCTAATGCGTCCATCTTGAGTGTCATAACCTAGCTAGGTAGGGGTTTGAATCCTGCAAATGCTCAGTGTGTGTGGAGGGGGGTTAGTGTGTGTGCAATTCTGTATGAAAGAAATGTCCCTTTTGGCAACTAGGAGAACACACTACAGGATGCACATTCCTCTTTCTGAACACTGATGATGTCAGCACCCTATAAGTACAGCAGGAGAAGGGAAACCTCTCAATAATGCGAATAGCGCGCTCTGCTAATGCGTCCATCTCAAGTGTCATAACACACTACAGGATGCACATTCCTCTTTCTAAACACTGATGATGTCAGCACCCTATAAGTACAGCAGGAGAAGAGAAACTTCCCAATAATGCGAATAGCGCGCTCCGCTAATGCGTCCATCTCAAGTGTCATAACATAGTTAGGTAGGGGTTTGAATCCTGCGAATGCTCAGTGTGTGTGGAGGGGGGCTAGTGTGTGTGCAATTCTCTATGAAAGAAATGTCCCTTTTGGCAAATAGGAGAACACACTACAGGATGCACATTCCCCTTTCTAAACACTGATGATGTCAGCACCCTATAAGTACAGCAGGAGAAGAAAAACCTCCCAGCAATGTGCATAGCGTGCTCCGCTAATGCGTCTGTCTTGGGTGTCAAACGTAGTTAGATGGGGGTTTTAATCCTGCAAATGTGCAGTGTGTGTGGAGGGGGGTTAGTGTGTGTGCAATTTTGTATGAAAGAAATGTCCCTTTTGGCAACTAGAAGAACACACTACAGGATGCACATTCCTCTTTCTAAACACTGATGATGTCAGCACCCTATAAGTACAGCAGGAGAAGGAAAACCTCACAGTAATGCAAGTAGTGCGCTCTGCTAATGCATCCGTCTCGAGTGTCATAACATAGCTAAGTAGGGGTTTGAATCCTGCAAATGCTCAGTGTGTGTGGAGGGGTGTTAGTGTGTGTGCAATTCTGTATGAAAGAAATGTCCCTTTTGGCAACTAGGAGAACACACTACAGGATGCACATTCCTCTTTCTGAACACTGATGATGTCAGCACCCTATAAATACAGCAGGAGAAGGGAAACCTCCCAATAATGCGAATAGCGCACTCTGCTAATGCGGCCGTCTCAAGTGTCATAACACACTACAGGATGCACATTCCTCTTTCTAAACACTGATGATGTCAGCACCCTATAAGTACAGCAGGAGAAGAGAAACCTCCCAATAATGCGAATAGCGTGCTACGCTAATGCATCCATCTCAAGTGTCATAACCATAGTTAGGCAGGGGTTTGAATCCTGCAAATATTCAGTGTGTGTGAAGAGGGGCTAGTGTGTGTGCAATTCTGTATGAAAGAAATGTCCCTTTTGGCAAATAGGAGAACACACTACAGGATGCACATTCCCCTTTCTAAACACTGATGATGTCAGCACCCTATAAGTATAGCAGGAGAAGAGAAACCTCCCAGTAATGCGAATAGCGTGCTCCGCTAATGTGCCCATCTTGGGTGTCAAAACATAGTTAGGTAGGGGTTTGAATCCTGCAAATGGCAAGTTTGGGTGAGGGGGGTTAGGGTGTATGCAATTCTGTGTGAGGGAAATGTCCCTTTTGGCAACTAGGAGAACACACTACAGGATGCACATTCCCCTTCCTAAACACTGATGATGTCAGCACCCTATAAGTACAGCAGGAGAAGAGAGTCCTCCCAGTAATGCGAATAGTACGCTCTGCTGATGCATCCGTCTTGAGTATTATAACATAGTTAGGTAGGGGGTTTTAATCCTGCAAATGACAAGTGTGTGTGTTTGGATGATGGGGGTTAGTGTGGGTGCAATTCCGTGTGAGGGAAATGTTCCTTTTGGCAACTAGGAGAACACACTACAGGATGCACATTCCCCTCCCTAAACATTGATGATGTCAGCACCCTATCAGTACAGCAGGAGAAGGGAAACCTCCCAGTAAGACGAATAGCGAGCTCTGCTAATGCATCCGTCTTGTGTTTCATAACATAGCTAAGTAGGTGTTTGAATCTGGCAAGTGTGTGTGTGAGAGGTTGAAAATAGGGTGTGTGCAATTACATGTGTGAAAAAACTGACCCTTTTGCCAACCAGTACAACACACCAGCTGCTGCATATTCCAATCTCTGCACAGAGATGATGTCGGCACCCTACAAGTACGGCGGAAGAGGGCAAATCTCCCAGTAATGCAAATAGCACGCTCTGCTACTGCGTCTCTCACTACTGTCATAGCACAGTTAGTTATGGCTTTGAATTCCACACATGCCACGTGTGTTTTTGTCACACTGAATGCCCATGTGTGTGGGTTGTTGTTCACAATAATGCATGACATCGATTAAACCAGTATTGGCAATGGACACAGATGATGTATGTGTGTGCCAAATACACATATGTACCTGTGACCTTCAATAGTTCCCATGTCTGACGCCTGCCACATGTGAATACATGGTATTTGCACTGGATAACATTATGACTGTGGTCTTCTGTGTGGGTGCTGCATGTGGTATGTGTATATACAGTGTGAGATGTATATGGTATCATCCTAGCAGTGAGGGATACACATCTGGTCTGGGGCATATAGTCTACATGTTGGTGAACAGGTGCTGCATGTTTTCACCTGTTATGGGAGTGGTAACAAGTTGTTCCATAGCAATGCAGTGACTACATGCTAGGAACCTTTCAGCTAGGGTGTTGTAGCTACAGTAATTCATCAGCATTCAGTAATACATCAGCATTCCTGGTGAGGGTATGATGCCAACCAAGGTCAGGGTCATACCAGCCTGTGCCACATGCTCAGACAGCCCTTCCATGTTCCCTATCATGTAGTCCAGGGAGGTACATCACAGGTCAGCCATAGTGGCATGGACAATGACTGAGTCATATGTGTCCATGCCTCTGACTGACCTGTATGCTTGTGTTATGTGGTGGACCATAGTGCCCCACGGGCATATCACTGTGACCTTCACCTTGTCCAGCCTGGTGAGCGGGACCTCACTGTACCAGACAATAAAGGTACCTAACACAACTGTAGCAGGTGTGTTGTCTAGCCGTACAGGCTGTGACTGTTTGGCACACAGGATTTGTGTGCTATGTGTTGCACGTGCTGTGTTCTGGCTTAACGTATGCCTGTGTGCCAGCTGCAGAGGTGTCTGCTGCTCAGGCAGGATGCTATTCTGAGGCTCCACGAATGGCCCAGTGTGTTCACGTGTTTGGATTGCTGTCAGTGTAGGTCTACATCAGACTGGTATTGTAGTCACTGTAGTATTTCATGCCACCTGACAGGTTATGCCAGTACTGGGTTCAGAGTGCTTAGTCCCCAGTTTGGCTATGTGGTTGCATCTCATACATGTGCTGTACATCCATGTGTAGGGGAGAGGGTTGACTGTGTACATGTGGCAGCTGTGACATTGCCATATGACCCACATATTCCACAACTGTACCATAGACGTGATTGACAAGTGACCTTTGCACATGCTACCATAGTATTGTGATTGCCATGGTGATTAACAGCACATAGGGCCAGTGGAGAACAAGGTACATAGGTTCATAGGTTCATACTAGGCTATCTGCCCTAGGGCATTTATAAGCCTAGCCAAAATGTGTTTGGCTTTCGCCACCCATTTTAAATTTATTTTGCTATGCCCTTTGTCGAGGTTAGTATACTGTGCCTCTGTCTAACAGTGACACAGAAGTGATACCCAGGGTAAACCTACGATCTCCCATCCACTCATCAAGATTCCTCTTGAAGAGAGACAATGAGGGACTCTGCCTAACCTGGACTGGGATTTTATTCCAGAGTGAAGGGAACCTCTAGGTTATGAATCTGTCCCTCCAGCATGTCCTATTTATTTCAGTGCTGAGGTTCAAGTCTCTCGAGCGCATAGCTTGATGGGATTTGGATTTTCTGAGGTGCAGCATGTCCAATAATTCCGGGTTGGACATGGCTTTATACGTCAGGCACAGATCGCCTCTGAACAGGCGGTATGCCACTGAGTAGAGCTGGAGTTTCTTTAACCGGGCAGCATATGGCATCTGTTTGAGCCCTTTGATCCTCTTGGTGAGGTACTTTTGGGGTCTTTCCAGTTGCTGCAGGTGTCTGGTAAGGTACATCCCAAAAGGGGCATTGTACTCAATTATGGGCCTGACGAGGGATGAGTAAAGAGGCACAATAACCTCCCCTGATCTAGATGTGAATCCCTTCATGATTAAGTGGGCTATATAAAATGTTTTTCTAACCACTTTGGCCACGTGGTTGTCAAATGAGAGATTGCTATCAACTTGGGTCCCCAGGTCCCTAATTACTTCTTCTGTACTTAATGGATTACCACCTATGTGGTAATTTGTGGGCACTTTGTTTTTACCAAAGGGGATGACTATACACTTTTTGGCATTTAGCTTGAGGCCATGGCTCTGGCACCAGTTGTCTGTTTCTATGAGGCCCTTTTGGAGGATGTTTGTGTCGGCTGGAGAGTCGATTATGGCACCCAGTTTGCAGTCATCTGCAAACTTGGTCAGCCACAGTCCTTCCATGTTGGCCTGTACCTCCAAGAAATATATACCGAACAAGAAAGGTCCCAGGACTGAGCCTTGTGGGACACCACTTGTAACTGGTTTGGAGTCTGACATGGCTCCAGCAATTCTAACCATGTGGGTTCTGTCCTTGAGCCAATTTGCAGTCCATCTAGTGACATAGGGGTTTATATTTAAGCTGGTGTGCTTATCTATAATGCCCGAGTGGGTAATTGTATCGAAGGCTTTTGCGAGGTCCAGGTAGGCTGTGTGGACCACCTTCCCCTCGTCAATGGCCTTGGTGACTGTTTCAAAGAAATCAACCAGGTTTAAGAGGCAGGATCTGCCCTTAACAAAGCCGAACTGGGCAGGATCCAGTGTCTGTAGGTCCCCAATATCTTCATTTATGAGGTCCATGATGATCCTTTCCGTATCTTTGCAGACCAAGCTAGTCAGGCTTATGAGGTGATAATTTCCAGGATCCGTTGAGGCACCACCTTTATGGAGAGGGACCACTGTTGCTGTACACCACTCTTTGGGCACATATCCTGTAGTAAGGCTGAGATTGAACAGTAGTGTTATATTTGGGTTTAGCTCTTCTTGGAGTTCATGTAGGACACAGCCCGGGACACCATCTGGTCCCATTGATGCTGTGTTTTCTGCTTTGGAGAGGGCGGCTCTTACCTGAGCATCTGAGATGTCAGGGGGGCAGCACTCTGCTGGGATAGATATTTGCCTTTTTGGTGTGGAGGGGGGGAGAAGTTTGCGCTGAACCTGTCAGCTAGGATGTTGGCAATGTCTGTGGGTTCGGTGTATTTTTTGTCATTTTGGACTAATTCTGAGCATATCTGGGAATTACCACCCAGGTTCCTAACATAACTAAAGAAAGCCTTGTGATTATCCTTAGTGTCCTGTGCAATATTTCTCTCGAAGCTGGCCTTAGACAATTTTATGAGTGCCGGTAGTTTTTTGCTAATACTGATCAGTGATGCCTTCTCTTTTTGGGATATTGCTCTATCATTTAGTAGCTTCCTCCTTCTATTGTATAGTTTGTTTATGGCTGGGGTCCACCAGACAGGACGTCTGCCTTTGGAGGATTGGGTCTTGGTTTTATTTGGGATCGCATGATCCATGCATTCCTGAAGGTGTTCATAGAATGCGTTTATAAAGGATTCTGTGGTCCGGGCCGTATTTTCCACAGGCCCCGGGGCTTTGAAGGATTCCACCTCAGTTTTGAGGAGTGTTAAATTTGCTTTAGAGATGTTTTTCACTGTGGTTTTCTGAGCAGGGGGTGGGGTCAGGAGGTGAATATCCAGTGAGATTACTTTATGGTCTGATCTTACCAGTGAGGTATACACTTTTGGTCTGGAGCATTGAGTCCCCATGTTGGTGATGATCAGGTCCAGTATGTTTTCCCCTCTTGTGGGAGTGGTAACAAGTTGTTCCATAGCATATGAGTTTATAAATTCTAGGAACCTTTGGGCTAGGGTGTTGGAGCTAGAGTAATGCTCCCAGTCTATGTTTGGGTAGTTGAAGTCACCCAATATAATGGTGTTTGGAGAGACCTTCATATTTTCCAGTGTTCTCAGGAAGGCCGAGTGGGGTTCCTGGGTTTGGGAGGGTGGTCTGTAGCAGGCTATAAACTGGAAGGCAGTTTTTCCCACTGTTATTTGCACATGGATAGTCTCTGATGCTTCGTGCTTTGCCACCAACCTGGAGGTGTGGGTATCTTTGATGAATATTGATACTCCCCCTCCTTTTGTGGTTCGGTCCAAGTTTTGGGGCTGAAAAGCATGGTATGAGGTATAACCTGGTATTGCTGGGGTGCTCTCGGGAGCCCTGAACCAGGTTTCTGTTACTGCACAGATATCGATGTTCTCCATGCTAAGGAGAGTTTCGAGTGCATGCATCTTGAGGTTCAGACTTCTGGTGTTGAGTAGCATTACTCTTAGTTTCTTATCCCTTGTGATACCTATGGAGGTGGGTTTATCTTTTGAGCCTTGCCTAAAAAAGGCACTATGGGGGTAGCAAGAGCCTTTGCCAATATCCAAAAGCCCAGGGGTGACAGGTGCAAGCCATCCCTAGAGAAACAGGTGGTTCAACAGAAGGTGAGTATGTGAGGGTGTAGTGCCTGTGATTAGTTAGCACTGGCATATATGACTGCTCACATGGACAAATGCCAGGTAAGTCATATGCAATGTGTCACAGGCAACATACATGTGAACAGGACAAACAGTGATGTTCTGTCAAGTGAGACATGGACATACATATAGTAAGCTATGCAGATGTCACTAGGAGTCCACAGAAGCTCTGTAACTCTGCATTGCAGGTGGGATCAGTGTTCCAGGGTAACTGCAAGCAAACATGCATGCAAACAAAGCTACAGTAAGCAGGGCTGCATGTAGTCCATTATACAACAAACAAGCTGTACCACTTCCAGTAGGTAACAGTGCAAATATGCAGGCACTATACACATGTACATGGAAATACACAGGTCAGATGGCTAGGTTCCAGTCTCAGCGCACACAAGTGTACAGACCATGTACCGTCAGGATGTACAATAACCGGATGGAAACCCAGGTGCTCATACCTGCAGTAATACACATGTCAAATAACAGACACTGAGCCTTCACTCAGTGGTTCTATACTTAGTAGGATGTATGCTACCTGGCCTGCCACCACAGTATCCCTGACATGTATGAGGACTCTCCCTCCTGTGACAGTTAGTTTTGTGTGTTGGGGCTGTCTAGCATGGTATGAGATGTGAGCTTGCAGTGCTAGGGTGCTCCTGTGTGTCCTGTACCAGTCGTGTAGTACTGTACACATATCAACATCCTCAAACATCCGCATTGCAGAGTCCAGTGTGGGCAACATGCCACTTGCAGTTTACATGTCCATCATTGCGTATTAATACTTTCATTACCTTATCCCCTGTGCTACCTATGTATGTAGCCTTCTGTTGACATCCTTACCACCAGTATGCCAACATGTGCAGATGATACACTATGGTACTTACCATGGGTGTAGACAACAGTACAAGACAATCATACCCTTACTGCATCAGGCATGCTGGGATATACCCACAATTATATCAGCACACAGTACTGTTAACAACATGATACTATTACTACATGTCTATGTAGTCACTCTGTGCATCAGCAACATGTTGCAGGAGGTGGCACAGTTTCATCATATGCACAGGGTGTGAACTTGGTATGCCTGAGTCTGCCACTGATACCACCAATTGACATGTATGTGTATGTGTGTTGGTGAGGGACAGCAGTACAAGGTGGGGCAATGTTGATGCAGTGTGTGCATGTATGCGGTAGCCTTAGGTGTTGTCAATTCGCATGTGTGTATGGATGCACACAGTTCCACCTCATGGCTGCCATATACTGGTGTTTGTGGACAGCCACAGACTGTACCTGCCAGGTCATACAGATCAGTGTCTGTGGCCACGGACACTGCTCACCTATGGGCACTCATTTTGCACCTGTTAAACCACTGCTCACCTACAGGCACTCATTTTACACCTGTTAAATCACTGCTCAACTACGGACAGATGCACTCAACTTGTTAAACTGTAGTTCAGCTATAGGCACATCTGGCATTTTTTATTATTTTGTTATCTCACATTTCTTCAAAATAAATGGCCCATTTAATTACATTTTACGTAAAATATAATTTTATATGTGTACATATATGTCAGGGACTTGTTTTGTGCTTATTTCACTAAAAATAAAAATTGATGTTGGGGAGGCTAGAACCATGACTGCCTGCTCTTCAGCTGATGCCTCTACCGCTACACTATTGCTTCTTGGCTTACTTTGCATATGTAGTTCTTATATGCTTTTCCACTGACTGCTAACTGTGGCTAAGCTACGGCACCAGCATAAGCGCACTCACGGGCAAACATCTTTACAATTTAAAAAAATATATAACATGTTCATTTATATATTTTATGTTCATAGTCTGTGGGGGCATGTGTTGTGTTGTGTTGTGTTTATTCACATTTACACAGACTCTGTCGTGGGGGTTTACTTTCGGGACTTTTACTCTTCTGGGGGCGTGTCCATTTGCAGGGCTCGACCTATGGACACGCCCCCTACTGTCTTCCACGGACCGTGTAAGCCTTAGGTGTGATTCAGCATGCCCTTATGCATATGCATGACATGCTGACATCACACCATTTAACTGCAGCCTACGTGTAAGCCTTGTAACTCTTACACGGAGGCTTCGTGAATCCTGCCCAAGGTCTATCAGAATTATAGGGATGGTGATGTCGAGATGTTGGTGGAATGTAAAGAAATGGCAGGGCAATTGAGGTTAAATGCCAGTGTGATGCCAGTAATAAATGATTATATTTCTATAGTTAGTGTTTTAAAATACAGAGCCACCATTTTTTACGATTTTTCCATCCTATAAGTGATGTGGTTTTGCAAACACAAATATTGTTATAATTTTTATTTAATTATTTATTTTTTTTACTATTCAATTTTATGAATTTAGAAAAAAATGTTTAGAACTGTTATCAAGTCTGGAGTGTGGCACAATGATAACCACTATAATAGAATGAGTTTCCTATTTTGGATACCTCCTACATACAAGACAATTATGAATGATAGTAAATACGTTTTAAGATGTGATTTCTTTAAATGCTTTAGCTAGAAGTTAGTCATGTGATTTAACTGAAAGGTGTGTTTATGCATATGTGGCTGTAGTGGCAGTGCTTCTAACTCTGAAGAAGTTCCATAAAGAGCCAAAAGGTCTTAGTTTGTAGTGGCAGTGCTTCTAACTCTGAAGAAGTCCCATAAAGAGCCAAAAGCTCTTAGTTTGTAGTGGCAGTGCTTCTAACTCTGAAGAAGTCCCATAAAGAGCCAAAAGCTCTTAGTTTGTAGTGGCAGTGCTTCTAACTCTGAAGAAGTCCCATAAAGAGCCAAAAGCTCTTAGTTTGTAGTGGCAGTGCTTCTAACTCTGAAGAAGTCCCATAAAGAGCCAAAAGCTCTTAGTTTGTAGTGGCAGTGCTTCTAACTCTGAAGAAGTTTCATAAAGAGCCAAAAGCTCTTAGTTTGAGTGTGAGTTTGTGTTATCATAATAAAACCACTGAAGGTTGGACATCTGACTGGATCTGCAGCATTGTTTTTGTTATAAACTGTAGCAACTGTTTGCTACATTTGTAGCAAGCAGTTTGTTACAGTTTAGAAAGAAGAATTTTTTTTTAACTAAACATGGACGCTGTAGTACTCCATGCAGGTAGGGTATGAACTGTATTTTTTAACTAAACATGGGTGCTGTAGTACTCCATGTAGGTAGGGTATGAACTGTAGCAATTGTTTACTACAGTTAAAAAGAAGAAATTATGTTGAAGGAGGGTCAGGGCAGCGCACAAAAACAGGACCTGAATGGTTGGAACAGGATGGAGTGGGAACCGTGTTGTGCATCTGGCCACTGGTGTTTGTGCCAGTAGATGGAAAATACTTTTACAATGCTTCAAACAACAAATTACAGTGAAGTGTTTTTTTTGTTTGTTTGTTTTGCTCTTCACTTGCAGAGCCGGGGGGGGGGGCACTAGCAGAACCAGCCATGGTTCTGGTTATACCCATTTGCTCACCAGTATTCTGACAGAGGACTCTGTAGAGAATTCTTAAAGTCTGCCAACTCATTATACTCCCAAAACATATGTTCCACATTACTTCTTTCCTCTCCATCTCACCTCCAACATTTGCCATCCAACTGAGGAAAAAGTCTTTGGACTCTGTTTGGGGTATAAAAATACCGATGTAAACACTTAAGGAAAAATTCTAAATCTTCTAGACTTTGTTTATATATATATATATATATATATATATATATATATATATATATATATATATATATATATATATATATATATATATATATATATATATATATATATATATATATATATATATATATATATATACATATATATATCGTCCCATTGTTTTCCTTGTGAATTGCTTATCCAATCTCTCTTCCCAATCCTTTCTAATCTTCTCTGATTGATTCCTGTAGTTATCATGCAATATTTGATATGCCCTACTAATTATCCCTTTTATAGCAGCAACTTCTGTTGATTCAACCAAAAACTCTACCAGCAAAGTTTTTTCACTTAGGAATCCTCTACCCCTCTCTCTTTTTGCTATATCCTGATATCAATTCTTGATAGGGAAAGCAGTCTCTAGCCAGCAGTCCAAATGTATTCTTGGCCTCATAGGTTCATAGGTTCATAGGTTCATACTAGGCTATCTGCCCGAGGGCATTGCCACCCCTTTAGTATGGGGAACTATACCCATTATTTTGCTGTGCCTCTGTTGAGCAGTGACACTGAGGTAATCCCTGGGGTATATCTGCAATCTCCCATCCATTGGTCAAGATTTCTCTTGAACAAGGCCAGATTTTATTCCACAGCATAGGGAGTCTTTGGGTGATGAATCTATCCCCGGATCTAGATTTTTGAGGTGAAGCATATTCATCAAATCTGGGTTTGACATGGCCTTGTATGTTAGGCTGAATAGAGCTGGAGTTCTTTCAGTCGGGCAGCATAGGACAGATGTTTGAGACCCTTTATCCTTTTGGTGAGGAACTCAGCTGCTGCAAGTGTCGGGTCAGATACATTCGAATGGGGCATTGTACTCAATCATTGGTCTGATGAGTGATGAGTATAGGGAGACTATGACCTCCCTTGATCTAGATGAGAATCCCTTCATGATAAGGTGGGCAATGTAGAAGGTCTTCCTAACTACTTTAGCTACATGGGTGTCGAATGACAGACTACTATCAACCTGGGTCCCCAGGTCCCTGATAACTTCTTCTATGCTCAGTGGATTGCCACCTATTTGGTAGCTAGGGGTAACCTTGTTTTATGACTATGCATTTTTGGCATTTAACTTTAGGCCATGGCTCTGGCACCAGTTATCCGTTTCTGTGAGACCCTTCTGAAGGATATCTGTGTCAGATGTGCAGTCATCTGCAAACTTTGTCAGCCATAACCCTCCTGTGTTTGCTTGTAGGACTGAGCCCTGTGGTACACCACTTGTGACAGGCTTTGAGTCTGACATGGCGCCAGCAACTCTGACCCTGTGGGTTCTGTCACTCAGCCAGTTTGCAACCCATCTTGTGATGTACGGGTTAACATTTAAGCTGATGAGTTTTTCAATGATACCGAGTGGGGTATTGTATCGCCAGATCGAGGTAGGCTGTATGGACTGCCTTTCCCTCATCAATGGCTTTGGTGACTGTTTGAAAAAGTCAACCAAGTTTAGAAGGCATGATCTGCCTTTGACAAAGCCAAACTGGGATGGATCCAAAGTCTGCAAATTCCCTATGTCTTTATTTATGAGGTCCATTATGATCCTCTCCATGGCTTTGCAGATAAGGCTTGTCAAGCTAATGGGTGGAGGCACCGCCTTTGTGAAGTGGGACCACAGTTGCAGATCCAGAGGTAAGACTATGATTAAACAGCTGTCCTAGCTGTGGGTTTAATTCCTCATTGAGTTCGTGGAGCACACAGCCGGGGACACCATCAGGTCCCATGGATGCTGTGTTTTGAGAGCAGTTCTCTTGGAGATGTTTGGGGGCTGCAATATAGATATCTCTCCTTTGGGGGGGGGGAGAAGTTTGCACTGAACCTGTCAGCCAGTATGTTGGCAATGTCTGTAGGATCAGTAATCTTCACATCATTTTGAACTAGTTCTGAGCATATCTGGGAGGTTCCTCCCAGGTTTCTAACATAGCTAAAGAAGGCCTTATGATTGTCTTTTGAGTCTTTAGCTATTTTTCTCTCAAAATTTGCTTTGGATGATTTTATGAGAGCTCTTAGTTTTTACTTATAGTGATCAAGGGTGTCTTACCTTTTAAGGATTTTGCTCTATCTTGTAGTAGCTTCCTCCTTTTGTTGTAGAGTTTGTTTATGGCTGGGGTCCACCAGACTGGGCGCTTGCCTTTGGTACAAAGAGTCTTTGTTTTGCTTGGGATTGCCTTATCCATGCAGTCCTGCAGGTGCTGGTAGAAGGCATTTGTAAGTGATTCAGTGGCTTGAGTACTGTTTGGAGACCACACTAGTCTTTAGAAGTGTGAAGTCAGCTGAAGTTCTTTACTGTGGTCTTTTTATTTCAGGTGGGGTGGGATGAGGACCTCCAGCGAGATTAGTTTGTGATCTGATCTCACCAGTGAGGGTGTTGAACATTGTGCTCCCATGTTCGTGATGATGAGATCAAGTATGTTTTCTCCTCTTGTGGGGATGGTGACTAGTTGTTCCATGGCATTTGAGTTTATGAATTCCAGGAACTTTTGGGCTAGGGTGTTTGGGCTTGAGTAGTGTTCCCAGTCTATATTAGGGTAATTGAAGTCACCTAATATGATGGTGTTTGGTGATACATTTATCCCTCTAGTGTTTTCAGGAAGGCCATGTGAGGTTCCTGAGTTTGTGAGGGTGGCCTGTAACATGCTACAATTTGCAGAGCAGTCTTGCCTATGGTTAATTGCACCTGGATGGTCTCCGATGCATCGTGCGTTGCCACCAGTCTTGAGGTGTGGGTGTCTTTGATGAATATGGATACCTCCTTTCTTGGTATTGTCCGGATTTTGGGGGCATGATAAGAGGTAAAACCTGATAGTGCTGGGGTGCTCTCAGGAGCCTTGAACCAGGTTTCTGTCACTGCACAGACATCGATGTTCTCCATACTGAGAAGGGCCTCAGTGCATTTTGAGATTTAGACTTCTGGCATTGAGCAGCATTACCCTTAGTTTTTTCCTTTTTGTGTTCTAGGGTGGTAGGTTTAGAATTTGAGCTTTGCCTAAAAAGGCACTATGGGGTGGCAAGAGCCTTTGCCAATATCCGGAATCCCAGGGTGACAGGTGCAAGCCGTCCTTGAGAAGCAGCGTGGCTTGTCCAGCATGTCATCCCAGGCAGACAGACATTGGATCCCCTTTGAATGACACCAAAGTTTAAGCCAATTGTTAAAGCTGATCATCTTATCTCTGTATTGTGGCATCATTCTTGGTGAAGGTAGGATACTGCTCAAGGTCAGGGTCATACCTGCCTGGGCTACATAATCAGAGAGCTCCTCAATGTCTCTTTTCATGTAGTCGTGGACAATGACTGGTACCTGCTGTTGAGAGACCTGAGTGCTTCTAGCACCCGACAGGCAGCTTACTGTGACCTTCTCCTTACTCAGTCCAGTGTGTCTGACTATGGAGTCACCAATGACTAGTGTGTCTGGCATTGTGTTTGGCCTTAAGGGCTGTGACTGTTTGACACTCTGACTGTGAGGTCTATGTGTTGGTGTTGTGTTCTGAGGTGGTGGTTGTTTGGGTGTCTGCTTTGGTGGCCTCTGCTGTTTTGGTAGATTTTTGATCAGAGCCGCCGAGTATGTCTTTGTGTGTTTATGTGTATGATTTGAGGTTGTGATGGTACTATGTGAGACTGGGTCTATAGTGTGTGTGGTAACCTTCTCCTCCTGACTGGTCTTGCCAGTCCTATGTTGACTCAGCCTCCAGTTTGGGTTTAACAGATAGAGAAAAGTCTACTTGGAGTCAAGTAGAGATGATCTTTTAGGTATTAGAGAAAGTGCTAGTAACAGGGATGCTTAAAGGTAAGATTGAAATTAGATATGAAAGTAGGTAACTTGAGTTTTACCTGTTTAAAAAGTTAAGGTTTAGTGGAGAGTTACTATTTTTAAAACAGCAAGATGGACTGAAAGGGGTGGTTACTTTTGTATTTTGGTACTATGAAATACTGTAGGATGGCCAATAAATTTAAATAATTGAAGGGGTGGGATTTCAAAAGTGATGGTTTTGTGATTACTCACATAAGCCAGTGAAAGTAGAGAGAAATGAGATATATGGTCAGATTAACATAACTAACTAGAAAGCAACTAGAAAGACAGTGGTATTTAACAAGACAACTTAAATGGGTGGGAGGGAGGGAAAAATTCTGCCTGACTCAGAACAGAGAGCTGTGGTCTCTTTTGAAGTTTTAATATGCTGTTTAAAACAGAATGCAAGCAAAACACAAGATAAAGAAAACAAACTACAGTATTCAAAATATAGAAAGGCAACACAGAAAAAAAAAAAAAACAGCAAACTAACCTTTCCTTCACAGCAAAGTGTAGCAGAGTCTGGATGAGCCTTTCTGGTAAAGCTCTGAAATGTTTTAGTTTACTCCTTAAATAGAAATTTTAGTTCCTAGCTCCACCCCTCTGTTAACAAGTGATTAACCTTAAGTGACCTCTTCTGTCTTATGAATGTGTCCTTAATTAATAAGTTCTTATTTCTGCCTGACTCAGAACAACGGGGGCTGTGGTCTCTTTTGAAGTTTTAATATGCTGTTTAAAACAGAATGCAAGCAAAACACAAGATAAAGAAAACAAACTACAGTATTCAAAATATAGAAAGGCAACACAGAAATACAAAAATAACAGCAAACTAACCTTTCCTTCACAGCAAAGTGTAGCAGAGTCTGGATGAGCCTTTCTGGTAAAGCTCTGAAATGTTTTAGTTTACTCCTTAAATAGAAATTTTAGTTCCTAGCTCCACCCCCTCTGTTAACAAGTGATTAACCTTAAGTGACCTCTTCTGTCTTATGAATGAGTCCTTAATTAATCAGTTCTTATTTCTGCCTGACTCAGAACAGAGAGAGCTGTGGTCTCTTTTGAAGTTTTAATATGCTGTTTAAAACAGAATGCAAGCAAAACACAAGATAAAGAAAACAAACTACAGTATTCAAAATATAGAAAGGCAACACAGAAATACAAAAAATAACAGCAAACTAACCTTTCCTTCACAGCAAAGTGTAGCAGAGTCTGGATGAGCCTTTCTGGTAAAGCTCTGAAATGTTTTAGTTTACTCCTTAAATAGAAATTTTAGTTCCTAGCTCCACCCCCTCTGTTAACAAGTGATTAACCTTAAGTGACCTCTTCTGTCTTATGAATGAGTCCTTAATTAATCAGTTCTTATTTCTGCCTGACTCAGAACAGAGAGCTGTGGTCTCTTTGAAGTTTTAATATGCTGTTTAAAACAGAATGCAAGCAAAACACAAGATAAAGAAAACAAACTACAGTATTCAAAATATAGAAAGGCAACACAGAAATACAAAAATAACAGCAAACTAACCTTTCCTTCACAGCAAAGTGTAGCAGAGTCTGGATGAGCCTTTCTGGTAAAGCTCTGAAATGTTTTAGTTTACTCCTTAAATAGAAATTTTAGTTCCTAGCTCCACCCCTCTGTTAACAAGTGATTAACCTTAAGTGACCTCTTCTGTCTTATGAATGAGTCCTTAATTAATCAGTTCTTATTTCTGCCTGACTCAGAACAGAGAGAGCTGTGGTCTCTTTTGAAGTTTTAATATGCTGTTTAAAACAGAATGCAAGCAAAACACAAGATAAAGAAAACAAACTACAGTATTCAAAATATAGAAAGGCAACACAGAAATACAAAAAATAACAGCAAACTAACCTTTCCTTCACAGCAAAGTGTAGCAGAGTCTGGATGAGCCTTTCCCTCTGTAGTTATTTGCTCCCTATACCTGGGCTCATTTGGACATTTTCCAGTAAATACCATCTCCCTCTTGCTTATTTGCTGTGCCCCTAATTTCTAATGGCAGAAAGTACACTTGTGTAAAATCTTACCATAACGGTAGATGCCCTTGCCTTCATCGCTGCATTAGTTATAACTTCTGGGATTCCCTGTTGTGGAAGCTCATCATTCAGCTAGTCTACTAAAGCCTTCCATTGCTTTAAGGTACTCTGAATGTCATCTAAACACTCCTCATGTAGCATAGGGTGTAAAGGTGACATTCAACTGTATCATCCCCAGAACTGATTACCCCAGTATGAACAGCAGTCCAAGGAAAACCAAAGAGAACCTGCACATCCAGGAAGGAAAAAAGATACTAGAGGGATGGAGGGAGGGAGTGAGTACTGCAGCAGTGAAAGCAAAGACATCTACCATTATGGTAAGATTTTACACAACTGTACTATGTCATTACATTCACCGCTGCAGTATTTATCACTTATGGGAGAGGCGAAAGGTCAAGAAGAAACTTAGGAGGAGGTGGAAGCAGCAGTAGAGCCCTCTAAGGAGCCATGAAGAATGGCATCGGCAAAACCAGCTCTAGCTCTGGAGATACCATCCAACTTGTAGTGTTTGGTAAAAATATGCACAGAAGTCCAGATAGCAGCTTCAAGAATAGAATTGGTATCTAAGCCCTTGAAAAAAGCATCAGAAGCCACAGCTCCAGTAGAATGAGCCTTTACAGAAGAAGGAAGGTTCTCACCATGGAAAGTGTAACAAAAATTAATACCTTTTGAGTGTAACAAAAAGAAATAGCTTTTGAAATCTAAGTACAAATAGTTTACTTGGAAACAGCCAATCTAAAAGACCTAGGGTGAAAGGAAACAAACAACTGATCAGATATTTTTGATAGCTTTAGTCTTATCCAAATAAAATCTGAGCTGTCTATGCATGTCTAAGGTATGCAGCACCCTCTCACTGTCATATTGTGGAGAGGGTGAAAAATGTAGGCAAATTAATAGACTAAGTGACAACTCATTAACTACCTTGGGCATAAAAGAAAGATTAGTACGTAAGGACATCCTGTCCTCCTGGAATATCACAAAAAGCAGACAAGCCATAAGGGCTTGCAACTCAGACACCCATCTGGAAGAAGTAAAAGCTAAGAAAAGAACTGTCATCCAAGAACAATGTTGCAAGGAAGCTGAAACATCTAGTTCAAAAAGAGCCTGAGCCAATTTCTCCACAATTAAATTAAGATCCCATGGAGGAGGAACAGGCTTCCTGGGAGATCTAATATTAAAGATGCTTTGCTTCCAAAAAATTCACGTAATACCAACATTTGTCAATTTAAGGTGGAAAACAAAAAATAGATACCATTATTCATCAATTCATAGTTTAGAATGTGGATAATAGATTCCTGGAATGTTAAAGGACTCCAGAACATGAAAAAAAGAAAGCTGTTTCTGCGTTTGTTTTTTAAATCAAAAGCAGGTTTTATTCTATTACAAGAAACACATTTGACTAATGACCAATGGGAAACAATGAAGGACAAGAAATGGATTAGGAAGGTTGTAAAGGCGGAAGGGACTACGAATAGTGCTGGGGTGGCAATTATAATCAAGAATCAGTTTCAAGGAGAAATTTTGGAGGACAAAATAGATAAAGACGGCAGATGGTGTTTGGTGGTTCTCAAAACTGAAAATTTCGATAAGCCGATAGTACTTTTATGTGTTTATGCCCCAAATGTGAACCAACATCATTATATAGCTTCAATTTACTCTATTCTACAGTCATATAACAACTGTTACATAGTGATGGGGGGGGATTGGAATGCTTACCAAGATTCTAAAACTGATAAGTTGGGAGCTTCGACTGCTTTTAATAAGCGGGCAATGGTAGCGTTGAAAGAACTGAGAACGGATTTCAAACTATATGACCCTTTTAAACACAAACACATACAAGCAAAGGCAGAAAACTTTACTTTCTATTCTAGCTGCCATAAAATGTGGTCAAGAATTGATTTTTTTTTAATTCCAGAGTGTTCATTTCACTGGACCCTAGGGTTTCTAATCAAGCTAGACAGCTCTCAGACCATTCTAAAATAACTTTAACTTTAAAGACCGATATTTTGAATACTAAAAATCATGGTGGATATAATTGGTCCTTAAACCCATACCTATTAACCAAAGAAGATATAGTAAAGGAAGTTAAAGAGATACTTAAACAATTAGTATACAATATACCCCGTAATGAACATCCATTAGATATAGAATGGGCTACAACTAAAACTCTGTTAAGAGGATTATTTATTCAGAAAGCCACTTATTATAAAAAACTCCAAAATAAAGAACAACTGGATCTGGAAACTAAAGTACAATTATTGGACCAGGAGCTGATGAGTAACTACACTGAGCAAACAGAAACTGAGTTGTTAAGATGTCAGAAAGAGCTGTTTCTTATGCATAACAGAAAATTGACACTGTACGAACAAAGAAGTTTAGTTAAATATGCAAATCACATTCAAACTCCCTCGAAAGCATTAGCCCGCATTATTAATCAGACGAAATCGACACGATTAATTACTGAAATAAATCATAATAATACGTTATATACTGATAAGTCAGATGTCATGAAGATTTTTGAATCAATTTTAATCAGATATATGGTGAGCAACAAACTCATGGGCATGATGAAGAGAGGAAAGAGTTCTTACAGAAAATTAATTTTCCCAAGATTGACGAGGATTCTCAGGAGAATTGACTGCATTGATTACAGTTGATGAAGTTCTAGAGGCAATTAAGAAACTAAAGCCACATAAAGCCCCAGGACCAGATGGTATGACCTCTGAATTTTATAAATCTTTTAGTGGGATTCTGAGCACCGTACTTTCACAGACCTTTAACTATATCATTTGAATGGCAGCAATGATCTTCATTTTAATGCCTCAAGAACAATTCTGTTATTGAAAGAGAATAGTGATCCCAAAAATCCAGACAATTATAGGCCCATATCATTGTTGAATATTGATATGAAAATCATGACATCTATTCTAGCTAGTAGATTAAAAAAAATAATAAACTTGATAATATCAGAAGAACAGGCTTTATAGATGGGAGACAGACTACAGACAATACATTAACTCTTCATACTTTAATATCTTATGCAAAGTATAAAAATATGAACATATATGCTTTAATAATTGATGCTCAAAAAGCATTCGATAGAGTTAATTTGGCTTATTTATTTGAAACATTATCATATTTCAATATACCTCAGCTTTTTATTTCTATGTTAAGAAATTTATACAAGAATGCATACACTAGTTTATATATAAATCATGAATGTTCCAAAAGGATTCAAATTAAAAATGGAACTCGACAGGGTGCCCATTGTCTCCCATACTGTTTAATCTGTATTTAGAACCTTTATTTCTTCATATGAAACAAAAAGTTTTTATAATTCTCCTGTACTTCTTGGGATAAATGTTAGGATGGCTGCTTTTGCAGATGATTTAAATATATACAGTACCACACCGTGTCAGATACAGAAAAATACTAACAGCAATACAAACCTTTGAGAAAATTGCTAATTACAAACTAAATTTTAAAAACCAAAATATTCCTCTAAAGACACCTACACCTTTTTTAATGCTACCATTGATAGGACGAATAAGGACAGAAGAAAGAATAAAATATTTGGGGATTGACTTCTCAACTGAAAATAGAGAATTTTTTATCAACAATATTAAGGCAACTGGAGACTGAGTAACAATGGATTTGAAAAGATGGAGTAAGTTGAAGCTACCGATGATGGCAAGAGCAGCGATAATAAAAATGAACGTTCTCCCCAGAATGCTATATATTTTTAGAGCAGCACAACTTAAAATCACGAAATCCTTTTTCAAGCAATTTCAGATAGGACTGGGGAAATTTTTGTGGGAACCCAGAAAAACAAGAATATCCTATGAAAAACTGATGGCTCCTAAAACGAGGGGGGGGTTGGATTTACCAGATTTTGAGATGTATTATACAGTGATTCAGGCCAATAGGATTTTAAGGGTGTCTTACTTGGATAGCGAAAATAGAAAATGGATACCCAAATGGGTACTGTTAAATTATAAACATATAAAAGGGAAGAGAATTAATGTTAAAGCTGTACCATTTTTGAATATAAAAACATTGAGTAAATATGAGTTAATGGAACACATCAAGGTATGGGCAGTGGCGACTCAAACTCTGTTTGCCTCCTTGAACCTTTTAAAATATATGATGATGTTTCAACCGTTTGATGGAAATCCTAATATAACTATTGGTAATCAACTGATAGACTTAAAGAAATATCCATTTATTAAGGAATTAACTGTAAGGGATTTATACCCCTTCCTAGGAGTAGCGGTACATGATATCTTAAAATAGATGAATCTTCCCATCTCTTATTTAATTATAATGAGGCAGTTAAAAGATTTGGCCATAAATTATTTTACCAGTTTTGAAATAAAAAAAGAGGAACTAGTTATTTCAGGTCAGCTGTGGGAAGCATTGCAACAAGATAAAAAATATATATCCTCAGCGTATAAAATGGCAAAAGAGAGAAAATATAATAATCATATTCTGTTATCCAAATACTGGAGAGAGAAATTGCCATCCCTAGACGACAGTAAAATAGTAGAGGCGTTTAACTTAACATTAAAATCCGTATCACTTCAAAAACTGGTCTTTACTCAATTGATGATATTTAAATATGCATATTATACCCATCTTACACTTCATAAATTTGATTCAAAAAAGTCACCTACATGTCCACAGTGTATAGATCAGACAGCAGACCTGTTACACATGTTCTGGAGTTGCAAGTGCATTTATAAATTATGGAATTCTTTAAAGTTACAACTACAAAAAATGGGTTACCAAAACTCAACACTCTCCTGGGAATTTCTGATTTTACATATTCCACCGGAGAATTTGGACAAAACAAAAAAGATTGTAATTATGAATATTAGTTTACTAATGAAATTATATATAGCCACAAATTGGTTGAACCCAGCACAGGTGTCGTGGCAAAATTTCAGGCTGTTAGCGATTAAGCATATATTAGCACACAAATTGTTAATTAGAAATAATAAGAAAAGTATAAACAGCATAAAAATTTGGGAACAAATCTTTAATATTATTTTGGCGTAGCGGTTCCTATCCACTTTCCGTCAGGACATTCTGTATGTGTAAAAACACATTCTTGGATTAGATAGAAAATGTAGAAATAATACAAATTATTGGCTTGAGTTGGTTTATAATTGTCTATTGTAGATGCTTTTATGTTTAATTTTTTGTGATTTTAATTTCCTGTACTTGGTTAAAATGATATTTATTCTTAATGTATTATAGGGAAATTCAAAATGGAACTAAAACATTGGAAGCAATATTGTACATAATGTAAATAGTGTGTGAAATGTATAATGGTTTGGCAAAACAATAAAAATGATTATTGAAAAAAAAAAAATAATATTAAAGATGCCTTTCAGAAATTGCCTAACCTCAAATCTAGAAACTAATGGGGGGGGGGTTAAAGGCAGACAAGCATAGAGAGCTGATATGTGGGCCTTAATAGAAAAAATGGCCAAAGCAACATTGAGCAACTCACACAAATAAGAAAGAACCAAAGAAACAGCCACAGAAAGTGGGTCCAGGTCACAAGAAAGACACCAAACAGAAAACGTCTTCCATTTAGATAAGTAGGATTTCCTAGTAGTAGGTTTCCTGGCCTCCTGCAGGACCTGCAGTATGTTCTCAATAAAAAGGTGTCTATGAGGAATCAAAACAGAGTGTGGACAGGTGGGGCTGGATGAGAGATCCCTTGTTTTGTGTGAGTAGCTCCACCCTTTGAGGTAACTTGTGATGATTGCACTCGGCGAGATACAGAAGCAGAAGAAACCAGTGCTGTCATGGCCAAAAGGGGGTCACCAACCAGATTTGGGAAGCATTCTGCTGAATCTTGAACAGGACTCTCAGAATGAGAGGAAGGGGAGGGAATGCATAAAGAAACATCCCCTTGAGGAGTACCCCACTGGTGAACAATGTCCAGAAACACATCCCTGTGAAGCATCCATTCATGGGATTGAGTGAAGGGCCTGCTCAGACTGTCTGCCACAATGTTCTGATCTGAAGGGTGATAAACTGTCTGAAGAGCCACTTGATACTTGACAGCCAGATCCCATACCAGAAGTGCCAGCTTGCAAAGATGGTACGATCTTGTTCCCTCCTGTTTGTGGTATTGTCTGTGAACACATTGAGAGGCCCTCCAGAGACAAGAGGATGAAAGGCCTGAAGAGTCAGCAGAAGACCCTCATCTCTTTGACGGTGATGTGCTCCTTCTGCTGATGAGGTGACCACACCCCTGAACCTTCAGGGAGCTAAACGCTGCTCCCCATCCCACATCTGAAGCATCTGTGAGCAGATGCTGAGAGGGAAGAGGAGGATGAAATGGGAGCCCTGGATTCAGAAACAACTGCTGAATCTACCATAGAAGTCTGACATTGAAACATGGGAGAAGATGAACAGGAAAGTCTACAGGATGTGCATGCTGAAGCCACACCAACTTCAGAAACCAATGGAACTTCCTCATGTGGAGCCTGGCCAGAGGAAGCATTGGAATGGTGGAAGCCATGAACCCCAGAGCTCCCAGAAACCCACTGGCTGTAATGGAGGCCATGGGAAGAAGAGTTTGAAAGAAAGAAATGAGAGCTAATACCTTTGGAGGAGGCAGGGATACCAGCATCGGCCCTGTCTGGATCCTGCAAGCCAGAAAGTCATGATCCTGAGAAGGAGTCGGGGAAGACTTTTTGAAGTTTTTCATGAACCCCAGGCTCTGAAGAAGAGAAATGGTAAAACGAAGACTTTGCAAAATTATCTCTGGAGAAGATGCCTGAATCAGCTGGTCATCCAAATAAGGAAAGATTTGGATCCCTTGAATCCTGCAAAAGGCAATCACAGGAGCAAGGCATTTGGTGAATACCCTTGGGGCAGTAGAAAACCCAAATGGCAAAGCACATAACTGAAAATGCCAGGAAGCAACAGAGAAACCCAAAAACTTCCTGAAAAGAGAATAAGTATCCTTGAGATCCGGAGGCACCAGAAACACCTGAAGGAGCAAGAGAGGAAACTGGGTCTGAATGGACAGCAGCTGTAAGAAAGGCATCTTCAGAAAAGTGTTTAGATGAGAGGTCTAGAGTCATTCTCCAAGTACCTTCTTTTCTGGGCACTAGAAACAGTCTTGACTAAAACCCCTTCCCCCTTTGGGACACAGGCACCTGTTGAATTGTACCCTAAGATCTCAAAGAACCTCTGGAAAAAGGAAGTTGTTCCCAATGAGGGTGAGGAATGCCCATAAAAGGAGGATAGGAAATCAACACCATGAAGTACCCCTGATGAATGATTGACAGAACCCAAGAATCCTGGGTGATTCAAAGCCAAATAGGAAGAGAAAGGCAAAGAGAAAGAGGAATGTGGCTGGGAACAGGTGGATTGTCAGACAGCACCTGGGTTGTCAGGAAAGGAAGGCTTCTGAATACCTGCAGAGTGGCCTTAGCAGGAGGAGCCCATTTACCACCCTTTTTACTTTTAGCAGCAAGGTGAGATGGCCTGAGAACAAAGGCTGGCTTAGTAGGGTAATTTCTATGAAACTTAAGCACAGGAGAGGCAAAGACATGTTTAAGCTCCTGTAAGGCCTTCCCCTTGTCCTGAAGAGACTTAAACAAACCAGCAGCTGCTTTCCCAAATAAAAGTTTACTATTCAGAGGAGAATCCAGCAACTTAGCCTTAATGTCACTGAGTAAAGGTTGAAGCCTAATTCAAGAATACCTCCTCAGTACTGAACCAAAAGCAGCAGCCCTAGAGGAGGCATCTGCTGCATCATCACTACATTTAATAGAACAATAAACTACTTAAGAGGAAGCCCCTAGTAAGGAAAGAGCAGAAGATTTACTCTCAGAGTCTGAAAGATCAGAAGAAAGCTGGCAAGCCTGAGAAAGAAGAGCCAACACATACCTAGATAAATGGGTCTGATAATTAATAGACCTAAAATCTAGGGTAGCCGAAATATAAACCTTCTTACACATGTTCTGCTGTTCTAGTCAAAAGGCAGTAACATGGACAAACAAAGCAATTGAAATGGCTTATCAGAGGCTGCAGACATCACAAGGGTTCAGCAGCAGGACATTTGAACAAAGAGGAACAATACTCAGGCACCCTACAAAACCTATCAGACTTCCTGGGAGCAGGGGGCAAAGAATCAAGTGCTTTAGAGGCATTACAAGGAACATTTTATTTTATTTATTTTATTTTATTTGCATTTGTTTAACCAGGATAGTCCATTGGGCTCGAAGAACACGTTTTCGATGGAGTCCTGGGGAGAAAAGCTCCACATACAGATTACACAAAGGTGAGGATATACATATACATTTGATGGGGTTAAACATTGTACAGTTTATGTAATTAAACATGCAGAGACAGCTAAAAACACAGGTAATAAGAGTAACAATATATCTATATTTTTTTTTTTTTGAGCAGAGTTAGAGTAGTATACAGGTAGGCCATGAGTAATGCTACCTGGTGTTTAGACAGAAGAGAAAAAGTTACTAGAGTAAATAGTAGGTTATGAAGGGTGAGAGCAGGAGCATTGCCATGTGGAGGTTAGATAAGAGTGGAGTGATTTTTTAAAGGATGGGAGGCTTGTAATGGTACGAATAGAGGGAGGAAGGGAGTTCCATAAGCGTGCTAGTGAGAAGGACAGGAGGTTTTGACCAGGGGGGTGGTGGGGTCTATGTATTTCTATGAGGTTTTGATTGTTTGACCTTAGCTGTCTTTGTGTGGGGTGCATTTTAAAGGTAGAATAGAGTGAGGGGCAGAGGGACGGCTGGAAAATCAGTTTGTGAGCATATGTGAGGTGGGTGTATGAGAGGTAGTTGGGTAGTTCTAACCATTTCAGTTTGTGGAGTGGTTCACAGTGGTGTGTCGATGATTTGTTAGAAGTGGCAAATTTGGCAATTTTATTGTAACAAGAGGATAGTTTGGTTTTGAGTGAAGATTGTAGGTTAGTAAGAAGGGGTGCTCCATAGAGAAGGGAGGGTAAGAGAAATGTAGTTGAGAGAGTTATCTTGGTAGCTGAGCTGAGGAAACCATTATGACGGTAGAGCATGCCAAGTTTTTGGTGGGTTTTATTTATGTTTTGTAGTAGATGGGAATGGAATTTAAGCTTGTCATCAATTTGGACATCAAGTAAAGCAGCCAAGACAGAAGGAATAGCTGCAGGTTTAGGAGATTCCATCTGCATTAACTCATAGTACCTCTTATGGATATCAGACCTGAGCACAATCCCATTTAAAAAAATTCCATCATCCTAGAGATTGTGTCCCCAAAGGAAATGTCCTCAGAAGGATTATCTAGAGCCTGAGAATTCCCCTCCTCAGACCCGTGATGTCTCCTGTCTACCTGTTGAATCTGGGCATCTTGGGACAATGCAGCAACTACCTCATGTACACAGACAATCCTCTCCTCCTGCCACCCAACACTACAACCTGTGAGAGATGCACTTATACAGCCAAACTGGAAGCAAAGTTCTCGTCACCCAAGACTGGACTACACAGTCAAGAGGAGAAGGTAAACACTTGCACCACACCACACTCATCACATAGTCCCTCAAAACCTACACCACCAAAACACACACACACAGAAGCACAAAACACACAGCTACATTCAAGGAAGCTCTCAATAAAAACCTGCCCAAGCATCAGGGACCTCCAAAGCAGAAACACAAGCAAACTCCACCCCCAACACAACCCAAATGACACATAACCCACAAACTCAGTGTGCCACTCAACCACAGCCCATAAGGCATAACGTACCCAACACTCTAGTCATAGGTGACTCTATTGTCAGGCACACTGATGTTCCACACACCAGGCTAAACAAGGAGAAAGTTACTGTCAGCTGCCTTTCAGGTGCCAGGATCCGCCACATAATGCATGCACTCAGGTCACTCCACAACAAGTACAAATATGACACTGTCATTGTCCACATTGGTGTGAATGACCTGAGATGTACCTCCCTGGACTGCATGAAAAAAGACATGGAGGAGCTCTCCGATCTTGTAGCCCAGGCAAGTATGACCCTAGCCCTGAGTAGCATCCTGCCATCACCCAGAATGATACTGCAGTACAAGGACAAAATTATTGACTTCAACAATTGGCTAAGCTTCTGGTATCATTCTAAGGGGATCCAGTATTTGTCTGCCTGAGATGACATGATTGACAGACCACGATGCTTTGCCAGAGATGGCCTGCACCTGTCACCCTTGGGATTCTGGATACTGGCTAAGGCTCTTGCCACCCCTATAGTGCCTTTTCTATGCAAGGTTCAAATGAGAAATTCACCACCATAACAGGTACAAGAAAGCAAAATCTGCTGGTAATGCTACTCAAAGCTAGAAGTGTAAACCTCAAAATGCACTCACTCGAGGCACT
Source organism: Protopterus annectens (assembly GCF_019279795.1). Lineage (NCBI taxonomy): Eukaryota > Metazoa > Chordata > Ceratodontiformes > Protopteridae > Protopterus > Protopterus annectens. The sequence continues at coordinate 451,592,490 of NC_056740.1, forward strand.
CCTTAAAATGGAGAACATCGACATCTGGTGCAGTGACACAGACCTGGTTCAAAGCTCCAGAGAGCATCCCTGCATTACCAGGCTATAATTCATACCACACCTTTTGGCCACCAAACCCGGAACGAAGCACTAAAGGTGGAGGTGTGTCCATATTCATTAAGGATATCCACACCTCCAGACTAGTTGCACAGCATAATGCATCCGAGATTATCCAAGTGCAACTAACTCTGGGCAAGACCGCAGTCCAAATTGTAGCTTGATACATACCCCCCACTATGCCCTAGGATTCCCACTCCTCATTTCTTGATACACTGGAAAGTATTAGGGTACAACCCAACACCCTAATAATGGGCGATTTCAACTACCCCACCATTAACTGGGAAAACTACTCATGTACCAGCTCTTTTGCTCAACATTTTCTGGAATTCATAAATTCCAATGCCTTGGATGAACTTATTCACACCCCCACCAGGGGCAGCAATATCCTAGACCTGGTCTTTACCAACATGGGCAACCAGTGTTCCACACCATAGGTCAATTCCTCGTTGGTCAGATCCGACCACAAGCTAATAACCCTAGACATCCACATCCTGCCCCCATCCCCAATTAGGGAAACCACCATAAAAAACTTCTCCAAAGCCAACTTCACACTTCTTAAGACAGAAGTGGCAAACTTCATGGCACCCATGCAGACGGACAATAGAGGTACGACTGCTGAATCCTACATGAGTGCATGGATCATGCTATCTCTAATAGAACCAAGATGCTATCCTCCAAAAAAGGAAGCCAATCTGGTGGTCCTCTGCCATAAACAAACTCTACAACAGAAGAAATAAACTGTTGCAAAAAAGAGTAAAATCCCATGGCTGGAGGAACTCCCTGGTCAACCTCAGTAAAAAGCTGAGATCCCTCATAAAATCCTCCAAAGCTAGTTACGAAAACAAAATTGCCACTGACTCTAAAGGCAACTACAAAGCATTCTATAGCTATGTCAAGAATCTCAATGGCAACACTCAGATCTGCTCTGAGTTACAGCACAATGGCACGAAATATACGGAACCAACTGATATTGCCAACATCCTGGCAGATAGGTTCAATGCTAACTTTACCCCCCCTCTCACCCCCTAGAGGGCCCATCTCTATACCAGAAGAATGCAAAGTTCCTGTAATCACGGCTGCACAGGTAAAAAACACACTCTCCCAAGCCAAGAACACAGCATTCATGGGACCTGACAATATCCCAGGCTGTGTTTTACATGAACTACAAAATGAACTGGCACCCTACCTAAGTACCATGTTCAATCATAGCCTCACCTCAGGCGTTGTGCCCACTGAATGGCGCACCATGATGTTATCCCACTCCACAAAGGGGGAGCCACGACAGACCCCGGGAACTACCACCCCATTAGCCTGATGAGCCTGATATGCAAGGCCATGGAACGTATCATCATAGAACTCATAAACAAAGACATTGGTAATCTCCAAACTCTGGACCCAACCCAGTTCGGGTTTGTAAAAGACAGATCATGTCTCCTAAACCTGACAGACGTCTTTGAAGCAGTCACCAAAGCCATAGATGAGGGTAAGGTGGTTCACACAGCCTATCTAGATCTTGCCAAGGAGTTCAACACCATCCACCACTCTGGAATTATAGATTAACTCACTAAACTAGGTATAAATCCCTATGTCACAAGATGGGACAGAACCCACACTGTGAAAGTAGCAGACTCCAAATCCGACTTCAGACCAGTGACAAGTGGAGTACCACAGGGTTCAGTCCTGGGTCCTCTCCTGTTTGGTATCTACTTCTCTGAAGTACAGGCTGACACAGAAGGTCTTTGGATAACAAAGTTTGCAGATGACTGCAAACTAGGAGCCATAATTGAAACTCCTAACGATATGGACATACTACAAAGGGGCCTCACTGAGACAGATGCCTGGAGTCAAAGCCATAGCCTGAAGCTCAATGCCAAAAAGTGTGTTGTCATCCCCTTTGTTAAAAACTCTGTACCCATGAACTACCACATAAGTGGTAGTCTACTTAATGCTGAAAGTGTGATAAGAGACCTTGGGACATAGGTGGACAGTAGTCTCTCCTTTGATAATCACATCGCCACAGTGGTCAGGAAATCCTTCTACATGGCTCACCTCATCACAAAGGGTTTCTCATCCAAAAAAAAAGAGGTCATTGTTCCCCTCTACTCATCACTCATTAGATCCATTATAGAGTACAGTGCCCCTTTTGGTATGTACCTCACAAGACATCTACAACAACTGGAAATGCCACAGAAATACCTCACAAAGAGGATTACTGGCCTCAGACAGATGCCCTATGCAGACCGTCTCAAAAAACTCGAGCTTTACTCCATCACATATCGCCTACTCAGAGACAATCTCTGCCTAACATACAAAGCTATGTCATACCCAGAGCTGTTGGACATGCTCCACTTAAAGAAATCCCAATCCCTCTGAGCTACATGCTCTAGGGACCTAAACCTTGTCACCACAATAAACATAACATGGTGGAGGGATAGATTCCTGTCCCAGAGACTTGCCATACTCTGGAACAGACTACCTATCTATGTCAAACAGAGCTCCTCATTAGCACTCTTCAAGAAAAATCTTGATGATTGTATGGGAAATAGGAAATTCATCCCAGGAATCACTTCTGTGGCTCTGCTCGACAGGGGCACAGGAAAATAATTTTCCTGAGTGGCGAAATCCAGGGTACTTTTTTGGCTAGGTTTATATAGGCCCTAGGGCCAATAGTCTAGTACCTGCCTATGAACCTATGTAGTCTAAAGGAGAAGGAATCTGAGCAGAATAAGTAAGGGAGTCTTCATCAGAATCCAACTCTTCCTCAGAAGAATTCAATTCCCTGGGCCTTTTAAGTGCAGAAAAGGACCAAGGAGAAGCAGGAACCGAAACTCCTTGAAGAGGCCTTAATGACAGTAAAGCATTAAATAACCCCTGAGTAAAGGCCTGCTACTCACTTTGTGGATACCTAGGAGAAGAAGAAACATGATTACTTTTCTGTTTTTAAGGGGACATCTGCAAGGAGCATTTAGGTGACATTCAGCGTACCTTAAAGCAATCGTAGGCTTTGGTAGACTGGCCGGATGACAGGCTTCCATGGCAAGGAATCCCATATGTTATGAATACTGCAGTGGTGGAATGTAAGGACATTCTCCTTTCTCCATTCTCATGTTGGCTTAGCAGCTGAATGCAGTTTTAACTGAAAACTAAGCAATAAAAATTGCATTCAGTTAACATGAGCAGCAAGGTCCCCCTCCCACTGTCTGTGCATCTCACTACAATAATATTACTATAATAACTAACTAGGGGGTCAGATAAGGCCACAGCAGATGTGATAAAGCTGTTTGGTGAGATAGAGGGGAAATGACTGCCAAGGGTACTAATAGCAGTGTGAAGAGAAAGGCGTATCCCAGATGACTGGAGAATAAGCTTACTCATGCCAGTGTACAAGAATAATGGGGACATCCCCAACTGTGGGCAGTACAGAGGCATCAAACTCCTACCACATTGCATGAAAGTTCTCAAGAGGAGGATTGATAAATGGATATGCAGAGTAGTAGAATGTAAGATGGGAGATGAGTAGTTCAGATTCAGATCAGGATGCAGCACAATTGACCTGATGTTTGCATTGAGACAGATACTTGAGAAGAAGCTAGAGATGAGGAGAGAGTCCAACTGGGCATTCCTGGACTTGGAGAAAGCATATGACAAGGTCCCAACAAAGCTGATCTGGGCAGTACTGCAGTGGTTTGAAGTCCCAGAAACATTGGTAGAATTAGTGCAGGCTATGTACAAGGACCCAGTGACTCAAGTACGAACAGTGTTTGGCCTCACTGAGGAGTTCCCAATGGGAGTGGGTGTACACCAGGGTTCAGCTCTGAGCCCACTGCTGTTCATACTGGTAATGGACTACATCAGCAAACAGGTTGGAGGAGTCAGAGCAACAAATCTGCTGTATGCAGACGATGTGGCAGTACAGGCAGACTTTGAGCTAGAACTTCAGCAAAGGATAGGAGAATGGAATGCAAATCTGAAGGCACATGGGATGAAACTAAGCACAAATAAGACGGTGGTAATGGCAGCAAATTGGAGAAATCAGAAGAAGCTGAGAATAGAGATAGATGGGAAGATAGTGGAACAAGTAAACAGCTTCAAGTATCTGGGAGGGGTTGTTGAGGAGAAGGGTAGTCTGAATGAAGAGGTCAAAGCTAGAATCAGAGGGGCTGCAGCCAACTGACATAGAATATCAGGTATGGTCTATGAAAGAAGAATGCCAGAGAAGCTGAAAAGTAAGGTGTACAAGACCGTGGTGCGACCAGTACTACTGTATGGTACAGAAACCTGGGCAGTAAAGGCAGAGCAGATGAGGAAGCTAGAGGTGATGGAAATGAAGTGCCTGAGAAAGGTGGTAGGAAGCAGACTGCGGGACAGGCGAAGAAATGAGGACATAAGAGCAGAAGCCAAAGTAACTCTAATTGCAGAAAAGATCAAAGAGAACAGATTATGGTGGTTTGGACATGTGCAGAAAAGCAGAAGACAATCTGATGAGGAAGATTTGGGACAGACAGGAAGAAGGTAAGAAGAAGCAAGGACGTCCAGCAAAGAGGTGGCTGGATTGTGTGAAAGATCTGCGACAGTCAGGCATGAGTGTTGAAGAAGGCAGGAGAGTGGCACTGAATCGAGAGTGTTGGTGACAGTTAACACGATGCCCCAATCCCATGTTGAAAAATGGGAAAAGGGGGGCTGATGATGATGATGATGAACTAACTAGGGGGCCATGAGCTACAGGGGTACCCATTCATGCTCCCCTACTACTATAATAATTAACTAGGGGGTCATGAGCTGCAGGGGTGCCCCTTCAGGCACCTCTACTACTACAGTAACTAACTAGAGGGCCATGACCTGCAGGGGTAGCCCTTCATGCACCCCTTCTACTATAATAACTAACTAGTACCTCTTCATGCTCCCCTTCTACTATAATAACCATGTAGGAGGCCATGAGCTTCATAGGTATTCCCTTATTCTCCCCTACTACTATAACCAGCTACGAAGGGGGCATGAACTGCAGGGGTACCCCTTCATGCACCCCTTCTACTATAATAACTATCCAGGGGTCATGAGTTGAAGGGGTAACCCCATACCCCTCAACTGTACAGATTTTCTCGGAATTTCCAGATTTTTGCCTCATATTTTTGGTCTGTTTTTCATAAAATTGTGGTTGTCTAGCAAATTATTGGCAAATCATTAAAGACTGAAGTTAGAAAATAATGACAGACATTTGAGTTTCAGACTTCATACCCTTCAGAAAATTCATGCTAATGCAAAACCTGTTATTCTATCAACTTTCTAAGTTTGCAAAATTAATATTTAAAAATTGTCCCTATTTTGGGGCCTTTGTCCCACATTTAATGACTTTGTCCAGATTTCTTGCTGTAAGATGTTGAGAGGTACGGGTACCCCTTCATGCACCTTTACTTCTATAATAACTAACTCGGGGTCATGAGCTGCAGGAACACCCCTTCATGTAGCCCTACTACTATATAAACTAACTAGGGGGACATGGGTTGCAGGGGAACCCCTTCTTGTATCCCTTTTATTATAATGACTAACTAGAGGTCATCAGCTGCAGGGGTACTGCTTCATGCACCCCTTCTACTATAATAACTAACTAGAGGTCATGAACTGCAGGGGCAACCCTTCATGCTCCCCTACTACCACAATAGTTTACTGGGGGTCATTAGCTGCAGGGGTACCCCTTCATGCACCCTTCCTGCTTTAATAACTAACTAGAGGTCATGAACTGCAGGGGCACCCCTTCATGCTCCCCTACTACCACAATAGCTAACTGGGGGTCATTAGCTGCAGGGGTACCCCTTTTTGCACTTCTACTACTGTAATAACTAAATCGAGGGTCTTGAGCTGCAGATGTACCCCTTCATGCACCCCAACTACAATAATAAATAACTAGGGGTCTTGAGCTTCTGGGGCACCCCTTCATGCAACCCTTCTACTATAATAACTAACTAGGGGTCATAAGCTGCAGGAGTACCCCTTCATGCACTCCTACTACTACAATAACTAAGATCATGAGATGCAGAGGTACCCCTTCATGCACCTCTAGTACTATAATAACTAACTAGGGATCATGAGCTACATGGGTACCCCTTAATGTTCCCCTTCTACTATTATAACTAACCAAGTGTCAGGAGTTGCAGGGGTGTGCCTCCTTGCACCTCTTCTACTATAATAACTAATGAGGGGGCCATGAGCTACAGGGGTACCCCTTCATGCATCCCTACTTCTATAATAGCTAACTAAAGGGTCTTGAGTTTCAGGGGTACCTCTTCATGCACCTTCTACTATGATAACTAACTAGGGGGCCATCAGCTGCAGGGCTAAGAAGAAACTGGATTATCAGATTCACAACAACGCCATTATGAGCAGTCTGATCATAGCAATAAAATGTCACCACAAAGTTTTCTTTTACAATAAATCATAAAACAAGCATTTTTTGTAGTGCCCTTGTACTCACACACCCTTGCATCTCTAAGCATACCAACTTTGAGACTACCCAACACTTGGAGGAAGGAAAAATTCCTTACCCTCACAGTTTCATAATAAATCTACACACTTTCTGATCTTTGACCAAATGAGGATTCAGATAATCCAGCTCAACAGATGATCACTGATCAAAGTCACACAGATGAAACTCGAGTATCCCAGAGAAATCCTCCTTGCTGTGATCCATAGCCCCAGACAGATCTCTGAGAACTGCTCTAAAACTAGGCTTCGCTTGTCCAGCACTGCATTTCCTGCTCGTATTTCAGTTATGTATCGATCCTCAGAATAAACTACAAGAAAGAATAAATATCTTTGATTGACTGATAATGGTGGTCATAAGATGCATCATTTGTCTTTGTAATGACATTGCTATTTGTAAGGTGAATTGCCTTTCCAGCTGCTGTATGTAGTCATCATTCTTTGTAATTTACATACTACCTATATTTTTCCTTGTTGCTGTGTCTGGGCTGGAAAGGGTAATTGTGAATCCAGCCAATGCTGTGGCATAGAGGGATAAAGCTCTAAACTACAGCCCAGGTGATGCAGGTTCAAATAGCAGCTCTGGAGTCTGAGGTGCTGGCAGTTGCCAGGGGGAAAGCCAGTTACTTAGGAGATCCTTGCATATGATCCCTGGTAGAGATCAGGGACATATTAAAGGGATGTGGCCCTTGGACATACCAAGATACTACGACAGGAGGGGTGAGTAGGGGGTAGAGGTAGATTATAAAAATCTTCCATGATGGCAGGATGAAGTGGGGTCCCTGGATGCCCCTAGGATCTGCATTGATCCCAACCACAGAGCAGAAAGTCTCTGGCTGTTTAGGAGGGATAGGTAGTCCTGATAAGAGCACTGGGATGTGTCAATGGTTAGGCCTGTATAGGAGGGGAAAAAAGGTATGTATGAATTAGCTCAACAACCCAGATATTAAACATAATTCATAAACTTTTAGCCATAGCAATAAAAGTCATTACTAAAAACTGGAAAACAAGGGCCATTATCTCTTTTAATAATTTATTTGTTTAGTTAAATCAGTTTATAACAATGAAATACTCACTATAAAAATGAGAACAGAGTGTGACCCATCAATTAATAGCTTGGCAGAAATTACATAATTTAGTAGAAAAATATTAATGTTTGTATGCAAGTATAATTTAGTTATGGACTCTCTAAGTGGTTTCTATGTAGTTTTGTGCATGTACTGTTTTCAAATGTTTAAATGATTATTGTTTTGAAAAACAATAAACATTTAAAAAAGAATAAAATACACTAAATGTGAGGTGACACTGAAGTGTGTGGCTTTTATAACAGGTAACCACAGATGAACATGCACCTCCATCTGTTGTCTTCATTACAAATTAAATGTGCTGAACATGCACCTCCATCTGTTGTCTTCATTACAAATTAAATGTGATGAACATGCACCTCCATCTGTTGTCTTCATTACAAATTAAATGTGATGAACATGCACCTCCATCTGTTGTCTTCATTACAAATTAAATGTGATGAACATGCACCTCCATCTGTTGTCTTCATTACAAATTAAATGTGATGAACATGCACCTCCATCTGTTGTCTTCATTACAAATTAAATGTGATGAACATGCACCTCCATCTGTTGTCTTCATTACAAATTAAATGTGCTGAACATGCACCTCCATCTGTTGTCTTCATTACAAATTAAATGTGATGAACATGCACCTCCATCTGTTGTCTTCATTACAAATTAAATGTGCTGAACATGCACCTCCATCTGTTGTCTTCATTACAAATTAAATGTGCTGAACATGCACCTCCATCTGTTGTCTTCATTACAAATTAAATGTGATGAACATGCACCTCCATCTGTTGTCTTCATTACAAATTAAATGTGATGAACATGCACCTCCATCTGTTGTCTTCATTACAAATTAAATGTGATGAACATGCACCTCCATCTGTTGTCTTCATTACAAATTAAATGTGATGAACATGCACCTCCATCTGTTGTCTTCATTACAAATTAAATGTGATGAACATGCACCTCCATCTGTTGTCTTCATTACAAATTAAATGTGCTGAACATGCACCTCCATCTGTTGTCTTCATTACAAATTAAATGTGATGAACATGCACCTCCATCTGTTGTCTTCATTACAAATTAAATGTGATGAACATGCACCTCCATCTGTTGTCTTCATTACAAATTAAATGTGATGAACATGCACCTCCATCTGTTGTCTTCATTACAAATTAAATGTGCTGAACATGCACCTCCATCTGTTGTCTTCATTACAAATTAAATGTGCTGAACATGCACCTCCATCTGTTGTCTTCATTACAAATTAAATGTGCTGAACATGCACCTCCATCTGTTGTCTTCATTACAAATTAAATGTGATGAACATGCACCTCCATCTGTTGTCTTCATTACAAATTAAATGTGATGAACATGCACCTCCATCTGTTGTCTTCATTACAAATTAAATGTGCTGAACATGCACCTCCATCTGTTGTCTTCATTACAAATTAAATGTGATGAACATGCACCTCCATCTGTTGTCTTCATTACAAATTAAATGTGATGAACATGCACCTCCATCTGTTGTCTTCATTACAAATTAAATGTGCTGAACATGCACCTCCATCTGTTGTCTTCATTACAAATTAAATGTGATGAACATGCACCTCCATCTGTTGTCTTCATTACAAATTAAATGTGATGAACATGCACCTCCATCTGTTGTCTTCATTACAAATTAAATGTGCTGATGAACATGCACCTCCATCTGTTGTCTTCATTACAAATTAAATGTGATGAACATGCACCTCCATCTGTTGTCTTCATTACAAATTAAATGTGATGAACATGCACCTCCATCTGTTGTCTTCATTACAAATTAAATGTGATGAACATGCACCTCCATCTGTTGTCTTCATTACAAATTAAATGTGATGAACATGCACCTCCATCTGTTGTCTTCATTACAAATTAAATGTGCTGAACATGCACCTCCATCTGTTGTCTTCATTACAAATTAAATGTGATGAACATGCACCTCCATCTGTTGTCTTCATTACAAATTAAATGTGATGAACATGCACCTCCATCTGTTGTCTTCATTACAAATTAAATGTGATGAACATGCACCTCCATCTGTTGTCTTCATTACAAATTAAATGTGCTGATGAACATGCACCTCCATCTGTTGTCTTCATTACAAATTAAATGTGATGAACATGCACCTCCATCTGTTGTCTTCATTACAAATTAAATTTGCTGATGAACATGCACCTCCATCTGTTGTCTTCATTACAAATTAAATGTGATGAACATGCACCTCCATCTGTTGTCTTCATTACAAATTAAATGTGCTGAACATGCACCTCCATCTGTTGTCTTCATTACAAATTAAATGTGATGAACATGCACCTCCATCTGTTGTCTTCATTACAAATTAAATGTGCTGAACATGCACCTCCATCTGTTGTCTTCATTACAAATTAAATGTGATGAACATGCACCTCCATCTGTTGTCTTCATTACAAATTAAATGTGATGAACATGCACCTCCATCTGTTGTCTTCATTACAAATTAAATGTGGCAAACATGCACCTCCATCTGTTGTCTTCATTACAAATTAAATGTGATGAACATGCACCTCCATCTGTTGTCTTCATTACAAATTAAATGTGATGAACATGCACCTCCATCTGTTGTCTTCATTACAAATTAAATGTGATGAACATGCACCTCCATCTGTTGTCTTCATTACAAATTAAATGTGATGAACATGCACCTCCATCTGTTGTCTTCATTACAAATTAAATGTGCTGAACATGCACCTCCATCTGTTGTCTTCATTACAAATTAAATGTGATGAACATGCACCTCCATCTGTTGTCTTCATTACAAATTAAATGTGCTGAACATGCACCTCCATCTGTTGTCTTCATTACAAATTAAATGTGATGAACATGCACCTCCATCTGTTGTCTTCATTACAAATTAAATGTGATGAACATGCACCTCCATCTGTTGTCTTCATTACAAATTAAATGTGATGAACATGCACCTCCATCTGTTGTCTTCATTACAAATTAAATGTGATGAACATGCACCTCCATCTGTTGTCTTCATTACAAATTAAATGTGCTGAACATGCACCTCCATCTGTTGTCTTCATTACAAATTAAATGTGATGAACATGCACCTCCATCTGTTGTCTTCATTACAAATTAAATGTGATGAACATGCACCTCCATCTGTTGTCTTCATTACAAATTAAATGTGCTGAACATGCACCTCCATCTGTTGTCTTCATTACAAATTAAATGTGATGAACATGCACCTCCATCTGTTGTCTTCATTACAAATTAAATGTGATGAACATGCACCTCCATCTGTTGTCTTCATTACAAATTAAATGTGATGAACATGCACCTCCATCTGTTGTCTTCATTACAAATTAAATGTGCTGAACATGCACCTCCATCTGTTGTCTTCATTACAAATTAAATGTGATGAACATGCACCTCCATCTGTTGTCTTCATTACAAATTAAATGTGATGAACATGCACCTCCATCTGTTGTCTTCATTACAAATTAAATGTGATGAACATGCACCTCCATCTGTTGTCTTCATTACAAATTAAATGTGATGAACATGCACCTCCATCTGTTGTCTTCATTACAAATTAAATGTGCTGAACATGCACCTCCATCTGTTGTCTTCATTACAAATTAAATGTGCTGAACATGCACCTCCATCTGTTGTCTTCATTACAAATTAAATGTGATGAACATGCACCTCCATCTGTTGTCTTCATTACAAATTAAATGTGATGAACATGCACCTCCATCTGTTGTCTTCATTACAAATTAAATGTGATGAACATGCACCTCCATCTGTTGTCTTCATTACAAATTAAATGTGCTGAACATGCACCTCCATCTGTTGTCTTCATTACAAATTAAATGTGATGAACATGCACCTCCATCTGTTGTCTTCATTACAAATTAAATGTGATGAACATGCACCTCCATCTGTTGTCTTCATTACAAATTAAATGTGATGAACATGCACCTCCATCTGTTGTCTTCATTACAAATTAAATGTGATGAACATGCACCTCCATCTGTTGTCTTCATTACAAATTAAATGTGATGAACATGCACCTCCATCTGTTGTCTTCATTACAAATTAAATGTGATGAACATGCACCTCCATCTGTTGTCTTCATTACAAATTAAATGTGATGAACATGCACCTCCATCTGTTGTCTTCATTACAAATTAAATGTGATGAACATGCACCTCCATCTGTTGTCTTCATTACAAATTAAATGTGCTGAACATGCACCTCCATCTGTTGTCTTCATTACAAATTAAATGTGATGAACATGCACCTCCATCTGTTGTCTTCATTACAAATTAAATGTGATGAACATGCACCTCCATCTGTTGTCTTCATTACAAATTAAATGTGCTGAACATGCACCTCCATCTGTTGTCTTCATTACAAATTAAATGTGATGAACATGCACCTCCATCTGTTGTCTTCATTACAAATTAAATGTGATGAACATGCACCTCCATCTGTTGTCTTCATTACAAATTAAATGTGATGAACATGCACCTCCATCTGTTGTCTTCATTACAAATTAAATGTGCTGAACATGCACCTCCATCTGTTGTCTTCATTACAAATTAAATGTGATGAACATGCACCTCCATCTGTTGTCTTCATTACAAATTAAATGTGCTGAACATGCACCTCCATCTGTTGTCTTCATTACAAATTAAATGTGATGAACATGCACCTCCATCTGTTGTCTTCATTACAAATTAAATGTGATGAACATGCACCTCCATCTGTTGTCTTCATTACAAATTAAATGTGATGAACATGCACCTCCATCTGTTGTCTTCATTACAAATTAAATGTGATGAACATGCACCTCCATCTGTTGTCTTCATTACAAATTAAATGTGATGAACATGCACCTCCATCTGTTGTCTTCATTACAAATTAAATGTGATGAACATGCACCTCCATCTGTTGTCTTCATTACAAATTAAATGTGCTGAACATGCACCTCCATCTGTTGTCTTCATTACAAATTAAATGTGATGAACATGCACCTCCATCTGTTGTCTTCATTACAAATTAAATGTGATGAACATGCACCTCCATCTGTTGTCTTCATTACAAATTAAATGTGCTGAACATGCACCTCCATCTGTTGTCTTCATTACAAATTAAATGTGATGAACATGCACCTCCATCTGTTGTCTTCATTACAAATTAAATGTGATGAACATGCACCTCCATCTGTTGTCTTCATTACAAATTAAATGTGCTGAACATGCACCTCCATCTGTTGTCTTCATTACAAATTAAATGTGATGAACATGCACCTCCATCTGTTGTCTTCATTACAAATTAAATGTGATGAACATGCACCTCCATCTGTTGTCTTCATTACAAATTAAATGTGCTGAACATGCACCTCCATCTGTTGTCTTCATTACAAATTAAATGTGATGAACATGCACCTCCATCTGTTGTCTTCATTACAAATTAAATGTGATGAACATGCACCTCCATCTGTTGTCTTCATTACAAATTAAATGTGATGAACATGCACCTCCATCTGTTGTCTTCATTACAAATTAAATGTGATGAACATGCACCTCCATCTGTTGTCTTCATTACAAATTAAATGTGATGAACATGCACCTCCATCTGTTGTCTTCATTACAAATTAAATGTGATGAACATGCACCTCCATCTGTTGTCTTCATTACAAATTAAATGTGCTGAACATGCACCTCCATCTGTTGTCTTCATTACAAATTAAATGTGATGAACATGCACCTCCATCTGTTGTCTTCATTACAAATTAAATGTGATGAACATGCACCTCCATCTGTTGTCTTCATTACAAATTAAATGTGATGAACATGCACCTCCATCTGTTGTCTTCATTACAAATTAAATGTGCTGAACATGCACCTCCATCTGTTGTCTTCATTACAAATTAAATGTGATGAACATGCACCTCCATCTGTTGTCTTCATTACAAATTAAATGTGATGAACATGCACCTCCATCTGTTGTCTTCATTACAAATTAAATGTGATGAACATGCACCTCCATCTGTTGTCTTCATTACAAATTAAATGTGATGAACATGCACCTCCATCTGTTGTCTTCATTACAAATTAAATGTGCTGAACATGCACCTCCATCTGTTGTCTTCATTACAAATTAAATGTGATGAACATGCACCTCCATCTGTTGTCTTCATTACAAATTAAATGTGATGAACATGCACCTCCATCTGTTGTCTTCATTACAAATTAAATGTGCTGAACATGCACCTCCATCTGTTGTCTTCATTACAAATTAAATGTGATGAACATGCACCTCCATCTGTTGTCTTCATTACAAATTAAATGTGCTGAACATGCACCTCCATCTGTTGTCTTCATTACAAATTAAATGTGACAAAACTTGTACCTCCATCTGTTGTCTTCATTACAAATTAAATGTGACGAACATGCACCTCCATCTGTTGTCTTCATTACAAATTAAATGTGATGAACATGCACCTCCATCTGTTGTCTTCATTACAAATTAAATGTGATGAACATGCACCTCCATCTGTTGTCTTCATTACAAATTAAATGTGATGAACATGCACCTCCATCTGTTGTCTTCATTACAAATTAAATGTGATGAACATGCACCTCCATCTGTTGTCTTCATTACAAATTAAATGTGCTGAACATGCACCTCCATCTGTTGTCTTCATTACAAATTAAATGTGATGAACATGCACCTCCATCTGTTGTCTTCATTACAAATTAAATGTGATGAACATGCACCTCCATCTGTTGTCTTCATTACAAATTAAATGTGATGAACATGCACCTCCATCTGTTGTCTTCATTACAAATTAAATGTGATGAACATGCACCTCCATCTGTTGTCTTCATTACAAATTAAATGTGCTGATGAACATGCACCTCCATCTGTTGTCTTCATTACAAATTAAATGTGATGAACATGCACCTCCATCTGTTGTCTTCATTACAAATTAAATGTGATGAACATGCACCTCCATCTGTTGTCTTCATTACAAATTAAATGTGATGAACATGCACCTCCATCTGTTGTCTTCATTACAAATTAAATGTGCTGAACATGCACCTCCATCTGTTGTCTTCATTACAAATTAAATGTGATGAACATGCACCTCCATCTGTTGTCTTCATTACAAATTAAATGTGATGAACATGCACCTCCATCTGTTGTCTTCATTACAAATTAAATGTGCTGAACATGCACCTCCATCTGTTGTCTTCATTACAAATTAAATGTGATGAACATGCACCTCCATCTGTTGTCTTCATTACAAATTAAATGTGATGAACATGCACCTCCATCTGTTGTCTTCATTACAAATTAAATGTGATGAACATGCACCTCCATCTGTTGTCTTCATTACAAATTAAATGTGATGAACATGCACCTCCATCTGTTGTCTTCATTACAAATTAAATGTGATGAACATGCACCTCCATCTGTTGTCTTCATTACAAATTAAATGTGATGAACATGCACCTCCATCTGTTGTCTTCATTACAAATTAAATGTGATGAACATGCACCTCCATCTGTTGTCTTCATTACAAATTAAATGTGCTGAACATGCACCTCCATCTGTTGTCTTCATTACAAATTAAATGTGATGAACATGCACCTCCATCTGTTGTCTTCATTACAAATTAAATGTGCTGAACATGCACCTCCATCTGTTGTCTTCATTACAAATTAAATGTGATGAACATGCACCTCCATCTGTTGTCTTCATTACAAATTAAATGTGATGAACATGCACCTCCATCTGTTGTCTTCATTACAAATTAAATGTGATGAACATGCACCTCCATCTGTTGTCTTCATTACAAATTAAATGTGCTGAACATGCACCTCCATCTGTTGTCTTCATTACAAATTAAATGTGCTGAACATGCACCTCCATCTGTTGTCTTCATTACAAATTAAATGTGCTGAACATGCACCTCCATCTGTTGTCTTCATTACAAATTAAATGTGATGAACATGCACCTCCATCTGTTGTCTTCATTACAAATTAAATGTGATGAACATGCACCTCCATCTGTTGTCTTCATTACAAATTAAATGTGCTGAACATGCACCTCCATCTGTTGTCTTCATTACAAATTAAATGTGATGAACATGCACCTCCATCTGTTGTCTTCATTACAAATTAAATGTGATGAACATGCACCTCCATCTGTTGTCTTCATTACAAATTAAATGTGATGAACATGCACCTCCATCTGTTGTCTTCATTACAAATTAAATGTGATGAACATGCACCTCCATCTGTTGTCTTCATTACAAATTAAATGTGATGAACATGCACCTCCATCTGTTGTCTTCATTACAAATTAAATGTGATGAACATGCACCTCCATCTGTTGTCTTCATTACAAATTAAATGTGATGAACATGCACCTCCATCTGTTGTCTTCATTACAAATTAAATGTGATGAACATGCACCTCCATCTGTTGTCTTCATTACAAATTAAATGTGATGAACATGCACCTCCATCTGTTGTCTTCATTACAAATTAAATGTGATGAACATGCACCTCCATCTGTTGTCTTCATTACAAATTAAATGTGCTGAACATGCACCTCCATCTGTTGTCTTCATTACAAATTAAATGTGATGAACATGCACCTCCATCTGTTGTCTTCATTACAAATTAAATGTGATGAACATGCACCTCCATCTGTTGTCTTCATTACAAATTAAATGTGATGAACATGCACCTCCATCTGTTGTCTTCATTACAAATTAAATGTGATGAACATGCACCTCCATCTGTTGTCTTCATTACAAATTAAATGTGATGAACATGCACCTCCATCTGTTGTCTTCATTACAAATTAAATGTGCTGAACATGCACCTCCATCTGTTGTCTTCATTACAAATTAAATGTGATGAACATGCACCTCCATCTGTTGTCTTCATTACAAATTAAATGTGATGAACATGCACCTCCATCTGTTGTCTTCATTACAAATTAAATGTGATGAACATGCACCTCCATCTGTTGTCTTCATTACAAATTAAATGTGATGAACATGCACCTCCATCTGTTGTCTTCATTACAAATTAAATGTGATGAACATGCACCTCCATCTGTTGTCTTCATTACAAATTAAATGTGATGAACATGCACCTCCATCTGTTGTCTTCATTACAAATTAAATGTGATGAACATGCACCTCCATCTGTTGTCTTCATTACAAATTAAATGTGATGAACATGCACCTCCATCTGTTGTCTTCATTACAAATTAAATGTGATGAACATGCACCTCCATCTGTTGTCTTCATTACAAATTAAATGTGCTGAACATGCACCTCCATCTGTTGTCTTCATTACAAATTAAATGTGATGAACATGCACCTCCATCTGTTGTCTTCATTACAAATTAAATGTGATGAACATGCACCTCCATCTGTTGTCTTCATTACAAATTAAATGTGATGAACATGCACCTCCATCTGTTGTCTTCATTACAAATTAAATGTGATGAACATGCACCTCCATCTGTTGTCTTCATTACAAATTAAATGTGATGAACATGCACCTCCATCTGTTGTCTTCATTACAAATTAAATGTGATGAACATGCACCTCCATCTGTTGTCTTCATTACAAATTAAATGTGATGAACATGCACCTCCATCTGTTGTCTTCATTACAAATTAAATGTGCTGAACATGCACCTCCATCTGTTGTCTTCATTACAAATTAAATGTGATGAACATGCACCTCCATCTGTTGTCTTCATTACAAATTAAATGTGATGAACATGCACCTCCATCTGTTGTCTTCATTACAAATTAAATGTGATGAACATGCACCTCCATCTGTTGTCTTCATTACAAATTAAATGTGATGAACATGCACCTCCATCTGTTGTCTTCATTACAAATTAAATGTGATGAACATGCACCTCCATCTGTTGTCTTCATTACAAATTAAATGTGATGAACATGCACCTCCATCTGTTGTCTTCATTACAAATTAAATGTGATGAACATGCACCTCCATCTGTTGTCTTCATTACAAATTAAATGTGATGAACATGCACCTCCATCTGTTGTCTTCATTACAAATTAAATGTGCTGAACATGCACCTCCATCTGTTGTCTTCATTACAAATTAAATGTGATGAACATGCACCTCCATCTGTTGTCTTCATTACAAATTAAATGTGCTGAACATGCACCTCCATCTGTTGTCTTCATTACAAATTAAATGTGATGAACATGCACCTCCATCTGTTGTCTTCATTACAAATTAAATGTGCTGAACATGCACCTCCATCTGTTGTCTTCATTACAAATTAAATGTGATGAACATGCACCTCCATCTGTTGTCTTCATTACAAATTAAATGTGATGAACATGCACCTCCATCTGTTGTCTTCATTACAAATTAAATGTGCTGAACATGCACCTCCATCTGTTGTCTTCATTACAAATTAAATGTGATGAACATGCACCTCCATCTGTTGTCTTCATTACAAATTAAATGTGCTGAACATGCACCTCCATCTGTTGTCTTCATTACAAATTAAATGTGATGAACATGCACCTCCATCTGTTGTCTTCATTACAAATTAAATGTGATGAACATGCACCTCCATCTGTTGTCTTCATTACAAATTAAATGTGCTGAACATGCACCTCCATCTGTTGTCTTCATTACAAATTA
Organism: Protopterus annectens; assembly: GCF_019279795.1. Classification (NCBI taxonomy): domain Eukaryota; kingdom Metazoa; phylum Chordata; order Ceratodontiformes; family Protopteridae; genus Protopterus; species Protopterus annectens. The sequence continues at coordinate 451,610,901 of NC_056740.1, forward strand.
AATGTGCTGATGAACATGCACCTCCATCTGTTGTCTTCATTACAAATTAAATGTGATGAACATGCACCTCCATCTGTTGTCTTCATTACAAATTAAATGTGATGAACATGCACCTCCATCTGTTGTCTTCATTACAAATTAAATGTGCTGAATGTGCACCTCCATCTGTTGTCTTCATTACAAATTAAATGTGCTGAACATGCACCTCCATCTGTTGTCTTCATTACAAATTAAATGTGATGAACATGCACCTCCATCTGTTGTCTTCATTACAAATTAAATGTGATGAACATGCACCTCCATCTGTTGTCTTCATTACAAATTAAATGTGATGAACATGCACCTCCATCTGTTGTCTTCATTACAAATTAAATGTGATGAACATGCACCTCCATCTGTTGTCTTCATTACAAATTAAATGTGCTGAACATGCACCTCCATCTGTTGTCTTCATTACAAATTAAATGTGATGAACATGCACCTCCATCTGTTGTCTTCATTACAAATTAAATGTGATGAACATGCACCTCCATCTGTTGTCTTCATTACAAATTAAATGTGATGAACATGCACCTCCATCTGTTGTCTTCATTACAAATTAAATGTGATGAACATGCACCTCCATCTGTTGTCTTCATTACAAATTAAATGTGATGAACATGCACCTCCATCTGTTGTCTTCATTACAAATTAAATGTGCTGAACATGCACCTCCATCTGTTGTCTTCATTACAAATTAAATGTGATGAACATGCACCTCCATCTGTTGTCTTCATTACAAATTAAATGTGATGAACATGCACCTCCATCTGTTGTCTTCATTACAAATTAAATGTGATGAACATGCACCTCCATCTGTTGTCTTCATTACAAATTAAATGTGATGAACATGCACCTCCATCTGTTGTCTTCATTACAAATTAAATGTGCTGAACATGCAGAGCTACCATTGTTGAACTGAACATTCTGTACTTCTGTACTTCTTGAACATTCTGTACTAACTGTTGGTTTGAGGTAATTTGTGATAAACATGTTTATCCCATATGTTTTTCATAGCCAACTGTCAACGGTCAGAAATGTAACAAAAAGTTGTTTTGCTTGCAGTATAAAAGTTGATGTCAGTAAACAAGTTGACCAGAGGAGATCATCTTGGCCAACATGCTGTGTAATCTGGTTAGCTGCTAATAAAGAAGTTTTTCATCACCTGAGGCAGATGCGACTCGTTTGAATTTTTCTTCTCACAAGGGGGAATGGCGTATGTAGGCAGGGAGATGGTCACTTAGGGTGTCTGGGAGATTACCACTATCAGAAACTCTGTCTGGGTGGGAGACTAGTATCCAGTCAAGGATGCTACCTGTGGTGTAATTTTTATTTGGTCTAGTAGGGGTTTTGATTAGCTGTGTGAATTGATATAGGTTGATGCTTTGAGAAGGGGTAGATGAGTCAATGGAAGACCAGTTTATGTTGACATCGCCTAGAATTATTGTCTCCTTGTTTATGTTGGAGGTGAACCAGGCAAGAATATTTCCCAGTATAGGGATATTGTTACCAGGAGGAATGTACAGGGAGGCAATGCATAAAGTTTTATTGTTGTTTACTTTGAGAAGAGCGAGGGTTAGCTCGGCAGTGTCAAATGAGGGTATGGGCTTAGTATAGGGTGTCACTGTTAAGGATGAGTAAGGCTACACCTCCACCTTTCTTTTGGGGTCTGTCACTTCTTATAAGTTTATAGTTAGGGGGCATCGGTATCTTCTATGTGTGGTTTTAGCCAGGTTTCTGTGATAGAGAGAATATCTGGTTTGTTATGAGAGATCCAGGCATGAAAGGAATGTATTTTATTACAAAGGCTCCTGGCATTAAGTGTGGCAAAGAGAAGAGATTTGTGGTGCAGGGGAGAGCTATGTGAATGTGGTTTAGAGGTGGAGTTGTGTGAAGGCCCTGGGTTAGGGTGTATGCCTCTAGAACGGAGGAGGAGGGTGATACATTTCGAGTAGAGTATGGTTAGGTATCTATGTTCTAATGGGTCATAGGTGTAGATGTTGGAACCTAATGAGGTGAGTTTGGTGGGTATGGGGAGTGGTTTACTAGGCGTAAGGAAGAGCTTCCTTTGAAATAGAAAAGATTCATTATGTTTGTAGAGGTGGGGAGGTTTGGGTTTTAGAGGGAAAGTCTTTTTAATGTAAATTGCAGTTGTGTGAAAGGGAGGGGAGTGCTGAAGGTGTGGGAGACTAGTAAGGTAGAGTAGGCAGAAGAGGATTAGGCTTAGAAATAAGGGTAGTAGAGCATAGGTAGGTTTTGTTTGCATGGTGGGAGACAAAGTGTGAGTTGAGTGAGAGGGACGTGTAGGAAGAGAGATGGTTAATAAGTATGAGAGGTGAGGATTACAATGGAATGTGTGAGGGGGTATCCACAGGGATATAGAAGGGTGGAGGGTGATACAAGTAGTGGGTGGTGGGTTGGTGTGTGACAATAGGCCTAGGATAGTGATAGGGTGTAGAGGGAGGGAGGGACTTAATTTGATGGATGGCCTTTATATGGGAGTGGTTAGAGAGCTATAAATGTAGTTGTACTGGAGGCATGTGGGAATTGGGGGCAGGGTAGGGGAGCAGAGTGAGCTCATAGGGAGAACAGAGCAGGAAGAGCTGGAGAGAAGGTGGCTGGCAGAAACCAATCAGCCAGCTGTAGGAGAAACGTGGGACCTTACAGGAAGAACGGGAACAGCAAAGGTAGGTGGGCTGCAGCGTGTGAGGGGAGAAAGGAAGAGAAGCAATGCACAAATTTAAGCAGGCTAGAGGGGTAAATGTGTGAAGAGAGTGGGGGACACCTCTGGAGAGAGCAGAACAGGAATAAAAGTGATCTTTCTCAGATGAGTGGATGAGCAGTGCCACCTAGTGGCAAATAATATTTATATATAGTCTGTAGCTTAGTGAGTGGGAGAGAATAAGAGACAAATAGAGAAATAAAACAAAAACACCGTAGGCTACTTAGCTAGCGCGGGTGGAAAGTACTGACACTATGGGTAGCAACACTAGTAGCAGTTATGTTTTACAAATTGCAGTACATACACTTTTTTAGAAATACCTTGAGGGGGGGGCTATCTTTTGCAGGCTCCTCAGCGGGCTTAAGCAGAGTCCCGTATTAGAAGTCCTTAATAGGGAGGTTTCTTAGGCTGTAGTGGATAAGGTGGAACGCAGCACAAACAGCTGTAGGGAGAAGAGCAGAATTAGATGAGCAGGGCAGGAGAAAATTACCCACAGAGGGCTGTAGCAAGACAGAAGAAGAGGGAAAAATAAAGAGGCAGCAGGGAGGAAACAAAACAAATTTAGAGCAGTAAATCAGACCGATAATTCCAGTTCAAGGTACAGCTAACAGAGCTAACACAACACCGTCATAGCAGTTGTTAACTGAGATAGTTGTTAAATTAGGACAAATCCAATTAAATGAGACAGCTGTTAAAATAGGACAAATCCAGGCAGTTATTCCATAGACAATACAGTTACCTGGGTTATTTGACATATTACATTAAGTTACATGCTTATAACAAGGAACAGATTCAACCTTAGTTGTTATTAACTCAGTAAAAGTGCAGGGTGTTGCAAGTGTTATAACAACAGCATTTTGCAATGGAATGCTGTACACATATTACTTGAAATCCCTAGCCTTGTAGCAGGTAACACTCAATATTTTGATAAATGTTGAAGGGAGCAAGCAAACAAGTTGCCAAATCAGTTAAAAATTGCTTAGAGAACTAAAGGACTCAGAAAGCGTGTTTCTCCAAACCGGTCCTATAAACGTGGTTGATTAACAGTAGAAACACAGAGGACCATGGGCATTGACTGATGACTGTTATCCTTAGCATACTATGTTTCCCCTAGTAAACAACAACAACATTCCCTTCAGAAGAGGCAGGAAAGACCCTTTAGCTGTGCAAAGCAAGAAAACCTTTAAGGAAATTATCAGACTCAGTGACCATGTCTCAGCAAGCAGATCCACTTAATGCGGTTAGCTAGCAGTGGTAGCAGTAGAGTCACATACAGCTATGTGCATAGTCCAAATAACACTATCGCTAGCATACAATATGTCCCCTTGTGTTGTGATATTCAAAAAAAGATAATTTAAGCACTTGTACGGTATGCATCCTAATTTTAACAAATGTTAAGCACCCCATGCAAGACTTGTCAAGGTTGAGTCTTGTGCTAGACAGTCAAATCCTCCAGTAGTGACCGGTAAATAGTGATCAGTAAATACAGCGGCAGAATGAAAAGCACATTTGTTTCTGCTTGCTGTCTGTACTTATAATGTGTCAAGAATAACAATGTTTGTTAACCTGCATTTTCTCATTGCAGAATGCCCAAATTTTTGTTTCATATTTTTGGTCAGTTCCTTATAAAATCTGTGGTTTTTGGCAAATCTTTGAGGACTGAAGTCACTAAATAACAGACATTTGAGTTTCAAACTTCAAATCCTTCAGAAAATGCACACTAATGCAAAACCTGTTGTTCTAGCAACTTTCTAATTTCATAAGGGCAATAATTAAAATCTGTCCTTGATTTTTGGCCTTTGTCATTCTGTTAATTTTTTGTTTTGTCCAGATTTCTTGTGCTAAGAGGTTGACAGGTATATCCTTGTCATATTGTACTGTGTTTATAGCACAATGACAGGGAGTGTGAATGTGGATGATGACCATAACAGCAAGGGGATCAGTGTTAGTAAAAATATTACGTAAAGAGGGCTTAACACACCGCAGTTATCATTGTTGGAAGGCACCACCCCTGTGGAAAGAGGCAGCTAGTGTTTATGAACAAAAACAGTGGAACAGCCTTAAAAACATACTAATTGGGTAATGCACAGCAGTTATCATTGTTGGAAGGCACATCCCCTGTGGAAAGAGGCAGCTAGTGTTTATGAATAAAAACTGTGGAACAGCCTTAAAAAGATACTAATTGGGTAATGCACAGCAGTTATCATTGTTGGAAGGCACCTCCCATGTGGAAAGAGGCAGCTAGTGTTTATGAATAAAAACTGTGGAACAGCCTTAAAAAGATACTAATTGGGTAATGCACAGCAGTTATCATTGTTGGAAGGCACCTCCCATGTGGAAAGAGGCAGCTAGTGTTTATGAATAAAACTGTGGAACGGCCTTAAAAAGATACTAATTGGGTAATGCACAGCAGTTATCATTGTTGGAAGGCACCTCCCCTGTGGAAAGAGGCAGCTAGTGTTTATGAATAAAAACTGTGGAACAGCCTTAAAAAGATACTAATTGGGTAATGCACAGCAGTTAGCATTGTTGGAAGGCACCTCCCCTGTGGAAAGAGGCAGCTAGTGTTTATATAAAAACTGTGGAACAGCCTTAAAAAGATACTAATTGGGTAATGCACAGCAGTTATCATTGTTGGAAGGCACCTCCCATGTGGAAAGAGGCATCTAGTGTTTATGAATAAAAACTGTGGAACAGCCTTAAAAAGATACTAATTGGGTAATGCACAGCAGTTATCATTGTTGGAAGGCACCTCCCATGTGGAAAGAGGCAGCTAGTGTTTATGAATAAAAACTGTGGAACAGCCTTAAAAAGATACTAATAGGACAGGCCTAAATTTTGCAGATCATTAAAACACAGAGCTGCTCCTCCTTTTCTTCTGTCTTCACAGCCTATATCTGGGGCAGCACAGCTTCTGTGGGGTTTTCTTCATTCAGAAGCTGCTGGAAGTGCTCCTCCCATCTGCCTTTGATGCCCTGTGGGCTGGTGAGCAGGTTGTTGCTCCTCCCATCTGCCTTTGATGTCCTGTGGGCGGGTGAGCAGGTTGTTGCTCCTCCCATCTGCCTTTGATGTCCTGCGGCCTGGTGAGCAGGTTGCTATAAAGGGTGTTTGATGGCTACCTTCATTATCTTTCTACGCTGCCTTGGAACCTGATATAGTTCCTTTGTGCCGTCTGCTGACTCACTTTCCAGAAGCTGACAGAGGGCCTCTGATGCCTTGTTCTCTGCTATTGCAATTCCTTTCTTAGCTTCTTTGTTAGCCAACCAGTATTCCTTCTTTGCCTGGTCCATCTTTGTTAGCCAACCAATATACTTTCTTAGCTTGGTCCATCTTTGTTAACCAACCAATATACTTTCTTAGCCTGGTCAATCTTTTCAGTCTTCTACTTCTTCCTGCACTCCTTCTTTCTTTTGATGACTTCCTGGACTTCTGCCTTCTGCCACCAGCTTTTCTTATGTTTCTTATTTTCATGCCTGGCTCAGCCACACATCTGACCTACAGACCTCATACATATTATTTTGAGATGCTGCCATTCTTTTTCAGCTTTGCCTATTTCACCTTCTTCCTGAGGTTCCAGAGCCCTAAATGTTTCCTTGAACTCTTGTGCTTTTCATCCTGTGAGCTTTCAGCTCTTCAGCCTAGTCTCTGGTGATCTTAGAGCATTCTGTGACCACTGCTTGCACCTGACTGTGGCAAAGAGTGATTCATGTTATGGGTTGAATGTTCAATGGGAATGACTTTGCAATATCTGATTTTACTCTAATACACCTTCCTTAGTAGGAGAAAGTATATCTGACTTGCATGCTGGCTCCTCTTGTATGTGATTTTGTGACTGTCTGTTGCTGAAGTATGTGTTGATCACCATCAAGCCGTTTGCCAGAGAGAATTCTAAAATGGCCCCTCCTTCTTTATTTCGGTAGCCCCACTAAAGTGTACCCAAAGATTCCTCATATCCAGGGCTGTAGCTGGCTCATTTGGAGTCCAATGCTGCTCTCCCCAGTGTGTTATCCCTCAACACTATGCTGCAGATAAAAAAAAAGAGGTCCATATTCTCCAATTTGGCACTACTGCACCAGGTCCTGACATAATGAGAGCAAATAAAAAAAAAGGTCTGCTAGCTATGTACTGTGGACAAGCTGCCCACACATGCTACCTCGACTTGACAAAGGCATTCAATACAAAACAAGCTGAAGGAGCTTGAAAGTGATCTGAATGGGGTTAAATGGATAGCCAACTGGCTTAAAAACAGGACTCAAATAGTAAGAGTAGGGATTGCATCATCTGAGACCACAAAAGAGGCCATGGCATTTCTCAGGGATCTCTGCTGGGACCTTTGTTATTTGCTATCTATTTCTCATATCTCCACTTATCAAATGAGGTCCTCTTTTATCAAATTTACCTGAGTCATCAACAGGTCCCACTTTGGCATGCAGACACTGTAAAAGGAGTTTACACTTGAAGATAGCTGGTGTACTAAAGATGGATTCAGACACAACACCAAAAAATGCAACATTGTAGCATTTGGTAAGCACCCCTAACTTCAACTTATAGCATAGATCACACACTGCTTCAAAATTAAAATGTTGTGACAGAAGTAGGTATTTAGTTAGAGAGCTCCCTCACATTTGACCATCACTTTACAACAGTGGTTAGGAAATCCTTCTACCTCGCACAGCTCATTGCAAACATTATTTCTTCCAGATCAAAATAAGTCCTCACCTCCTTGAACTCCACTAAGATCCATCACTACAGTACAACACCTCCTTTGGGGTGTATTTTACTAACCATATCAAGCAATCAACCCCAGAAGATTATAACTAAAAAGATCATGGCTTTAAAATATCTGAACTACCAAAAATGACTAGAGGTTTTACCCCCATATTCATTTCCATACAGGCTCCTTAGGGGCAAGCTATGCCTTGCTTATTGGGCTATAAGGAATCCAGTAATCCAAGAGACTTATACCTCCAAAAATTAAACCATCTTACTAACAGGAGGGCAGTGATCTAAATCTAACTCAACAAATAAATAAGACAAGGTGAATGGACAGATTTGTCTCACAGCCCCTACCTCTTTTCTGGAGCAAACTCCATCTCCAGGTTAAACACAGTGACAGTCTGTCTACCTTTAAGGAGGAGCTGGAGAACTGGATAAGTATTCATACATTTGTCCCTGTATGACTGGTCTGGCCCTCCTTGAAAAGGGAGGCATAGCCTAAGGGTGCATACTTTCAAATTGAAAATGGCCTTGTGGCTTAGCTACCTTGTAACTCCTATGATAATATGATCATTTGAGTACTACAAGAGCAAAATGAATAAAGAGAGAACCTTAATTATTCCTGAATAAAAAAGGCATGAGAGAAACATACAACACACCAAACACACACACATACACACACTTGCAGGAAGAGCGAGTCAAAAGGAGACCAAGAAACACAGAAAGAAAGAGACAGAGACAGAGAAAGAACACAAGTTGAAGATTCCACTTTATGAGAAAAGTGAAGGCACACAGATCAGAACCAATACAGGGTCAGTGGATGGAGACACAGATGGACAGGCAGACAGACAGACTTCAGTACTATTCCCACATCATGTGCTCAGTTTTTTTTGTCATAAGAAATTCCTCGGTTAAAGGAACAGATAATGCAATGAGGAGGAGGTCCCTTTCTGTCAATGCATTGCAGCTGTGCAAAATGTTCTGTGCAGTAGATTCAGTGATTCCAGTCCAGTGGGGGTACAACTCATGATTGTGTCAAGGAAGAATACCCACATATTAGTAAACTAAATACAACTGGTTTAAGGAGGAGAAATTAAAAGTGCCTAGGGTAAGGGGAAAGAAGTTACAGTCTTCTATGCTAAAACAAAGGAAAGGACAAAGAAAAGATAAAGAACACAAAAGAGGAGTTGGTAAGAATGACAAAACCTACATTTGTGAAGCACCTCAAAGTACTACCTACTGATTATTATGTACACCTGGCCAATGACATCTCCAACACAACAGGCACCACCCCTACTGATTATTATGCACACCTGGCCAATGACATCTCCGACACAACAGGCACCACCCCTACTGATTATTATGTACACCTGGCCAATGGCATCTCTAATACAACAGGCACCACCCCTACTGATTATTATGCACACCTGGCCAATGACATCTCTGACACAACAAGCACCACCCCTACTGATCATTATGCACACCTGGCCAATGACATCTCTAATACAACAGGCACCACCCCTACTGATTATTATGCACACCTGCCCAATGACATCTCCGACACAACAGGCACCACCCCCACTGATTGTTAGGTACACCTGGCCAATGACATCTCTAATACAACAGGCACCACCCCTACTGATTATTATGCACACCTGGCCAATGACATCTCTGCCACAACAAGCACCACCCCTACTGATTATTATGCACACCTGGCCAATGACATCTCTAATACAACAGTCACCACCCCTACTGATTATTATGCACACCTGGCCAATGACATCTCCGACACAACAGGCACCACCCCTACTGATTATTATGCACACCTGGCCAATGACATCTCTGACACAACAGGCACCTCCCATACTGATTATTATGTACACCTGGCCAATGACATCTCTAATACAACAGGCACCACCCCTACTGATTATTATGCATGCCTGACCAATGACATCTCTGACACAACAGGCACCCCCCCTACTGATTATTATGTACACCTGGCCAATGACATCTCCAACACAACAGGCACCACCCCTACTGATTATTATGCACACCTGGCCAATGACATCTCCGACACAACAGGCACCACCCCTACTGATTGTTATGCATGCCTGGCCAATGACATCTCCGACACAACAGGCACCACTCCTACTGATTATTATGCACACCTGGCCAATGACCTCTCCAACACAACAGGCACCATCCCTACTGATTATTATGCACACCTGGCCAATGATATCTCCAACACAACAGGCACCACCCCTACTGATTATTATGTACACCTGGCCAATGACATCTCTGACACAACAGGCACCACCCTACTGATTATTATGCATGCCTGGCCAATGACATCTCTGACACAACAAGCACCACCTCTACTGAATATTATGCACACCTGGCCAATGACATCTCTAATACAACAGACACCACCCCTACTGATTATTATGCACACCTGGCCAATGACATCTCCAACACAACAGGCACCACCCCTACTGATAATTATGTACACCTGGCCAATGACATCTCTAGTACAACAGGCACCACTCTACTGATTATTATGCACACCTGGCCAATGACATCTCTGACACAACAGGCACCACCCCTACTGATTATTATGCACACCTGGCCAATGATATCTCTAATACAACAGGCACCACCCCTACTGATTATTATGCACACCTGGCCAATGACATCTCCAACACAACAGGTGCCACCCCTACTGATTATTATGCACACCTAGCCAATGACATCTCCAGCACAACAGGCACCACCCCTACTGATTATTATGTACACCTGGCCAATGACATCTCTAATACAACAGGCACCACCTCTACTTTTTATTATGCATACCTGGCCAATGACATCTCTAATACAACAGGCACCACCCCTACTGATTATTATGCACACCTGGCCAATGACATCTCCAACACAACAGGCACCACCCCTACTGATTATTGTGTACACCTGGCCAATGACATCTCTAATACAACAGGCACCACCCCTACTGATTATTATGCACACCTGGCCAATGAAATCTCTGACAAAACAGGTACCACTCCTACTGATTATCATGCATGCCTGGCCAATGACATTTCTGACAAAACAGGTACCACTCCTACTGATTATCATGCATGCCTGGCCAATGACAAATCCAGCACAACAGGCACCCCCCCCTATGTCTGACCAATGACCTCTCCAACACAACAGGCACCACCCCTACTGATTGTTATGCATACCTGGCCAATGACACATCTAATACAACAGGCACCACCCCTACTGATTATTATGCACACCTGGCCAATGAAATCTTTGACAAAACAGGTACCACTCCTACTGATTATCATGCATGCCTGGCCAATGACATTTCTGACAAAACAGGTACCACTCCTACTGATTATCATGCATGCCTGGCCAATGACAAATCCAGCAAAACAGGCACCCCCCCCCCCTATGTCTGACCAATGACCTCTGCAACACAACAGGCACCACCCCTACTGATTATTATGCACACCTAGCCAATGACATCTCCAGCACAACAGGCACCACCCCTACTGATTATTATGTACACCTGGCCAATGACATCTCTAATACAACAGGCACCACCCCTACTGATTATTATGCATACCTGGCCAATGACATCTCTAATACAACAGGCACCACCCCTACTGATTATTATGCATGCCTGGCCAATGACATCTCCAACATAACAGGCACCTCCCTACTAATTATTATGCACACCTGGCCAATGAAATCTCTAACATAACAAGCACCACCCAGCATGGTCCAGCAATGTTTACTAGTGTCACTTGTTACTAGGTTGTTGATAATCCTCAGTATATGCTCCCTAATCAAGATGGAGATGAAGGGGCATTCTGGATAACTATGGGGGTGGATGGGCAGCTGGCACAGACTAGTGGCTGTCTGCTCAGTTGCACACATGGGAAATGAAACAATGGATTCTGGAAGGCAGACATGAGCTGTGGACATAGGCAGGAAAACATAATATGATTTCCATTCTCCATATGTTTTAGTCTTGGCTGAAAATAAAGAAAGGTTCAGAAGTGAGGTAAGGAAATAATACTTACCAGAAAGGGTGGCAGAACTACACAAGAGATGGTGTGGCAGTGTAGTGGGTGTGCAAAGGATAAATCTCATGCATTGAAGAATTCAGTGAAAGAAAAGAGTGTGACAGAAAGATTTACAAATGTTCTGGGTTAGGGGCCCCTGCCCACATTTTTTTCTTTCAGTATCATATATATTTTAGTACTCTTGTCTATTTCACTAAACTCTTTGGGTACCAGTTTTAAAGTTTAAGCCATCAGACACTTACAGCACCTAATAAACAATTAATTCACATTTATATCACCTCTCCTGCCTGAAAACCATGTCAAATAGCTAGCTGCCGGTCCTAGATAGGGAATGCAGAAAATATTTGAAAAATACATTTGTTCAGCCTTGTACTATGAATAAACCATTTTAAAGCGCTACAGATTTATGGTTAACCACACCCCAAAAATCCTGTAAAGAGTTTTATTTTTGCACAGTTTTTAGAAAAAGCTCTCAGAGTTGCAAACCATGCAAGATCAGTTCCAGATGTTTTGACACATAGTATTGTTGTGTGGTCATGCAGTCAAAGCAAGATGTGAGAAGCAAAGACGCATTGGTTAAAATTTTGGCTTGGCTACTGATTCACAGCAAAGCATTCAAGAAGTCACATGATGACTTCAAGCATCAACATACGTATATAGAACTAGCACTAAATTTAGCAATACATTTCATGTCATGAAGCTACAGAGGATAACGGCCCAGATCATGGCCGCAAAAGATGCTTTGTAGCTTGTTTTACCCAAGTAGTGATGGATTCTAAATTATAATGTGTGCTGGACTCCAAACTGTAATGAAATAACATCAGGCAGGATTTGGGGAGGGACCGTACACTAGTGTTTACCCATAGCCCTGTGCCTCCAAAATGATAAAATGATGACAGTAAACAGAATAAGCGCATACTCTATAATACTGGTGATGTGGTGAAGGAATACAAACTGCCCTGATATGCTATATCAAGTGGAAACAGAGATGATTTTAAATAGTTACCTGATGATAGTGTATCTTCAGTGTCAGCAGTTACACATTCTGTGGTCATTTAAGCTGAAATATGCAATTTCCAGAATTTCCAGATGTTAGCAGCTAATAAAAATCCTAGAAGGCACAATATGTTTGGCTTTTCAGCCTTCTCTACTGCAGATATAAATTGCTCAATCAGTCAAACAAATGGCTGAAACTTAAAGCTGTGCTGTGGAATTTGTGTGTGTGCTTGAGCCAAAATGTTACAGCACTAAGAGTTTACAGGACAGTTCATTTGCAGAATTTAACTCACTGCCTACTTTAGACATCCTTTTTACTCACTAATAGTGTCTGATATTATACATTATCTATAATTTTAGAAACAGAAGGCTAGATTTCACTTTAAAGGCCCACATACAAGGCATAATATAAACTTAGTTTGAGCAAAACTGCTGCAGAGAAGACTGTGTTGCTTATTTTGAAGGTTTGCTAGGTAAACCAGACAAGAAAAGAAAGGGAGAATCCAGAATTTGAGAAGAGAAAAGATCTTCCTTTACACGTTTCATACCACAAATACATATGATATATGATATGATATGATATAATGTGATGAAAATTATACAGCCATTTCAAACATGATAGCATCGTGCTAAATTCTCAATATATTTTCTGCAACATAAAGGCAGGAGCAAGTGTAATTCTTAACAATGAACTACTTAAATCAAGCCTGGCCAACTGCATCTAAGTTATTTGTATATACAGTTAGTGTCTTATGTAATGTTACTGTCCTAGATAATCCCCCCAACCATGGAAGGCAAGCACTGGTATCTCTAAAATGTAGTAAAACTTATTATAAAATATCTAACTGGCAAACTGCTGCTTATAGTCCCATCTTAAATATCTTGGCTTATGATTAGATCACCAGTTTACATTTATACAGTGGATATAAAATGTGTACACACTCCTGTTAAAATGCCAGGTTTTTGTGATATAAAAAATGAGACCACAATAAATAATTTCAAAACTTTTCCCACCTTTTTATGTGAACTACAACCTGTACAATTCAATTGAAAAATAAATCTGTTAGGAGGAATAATATAAAAAATAAAAAAAAAATACAATAAGCTGGTTGCATAAGTGTGCACACCCTTAAACTAATACTTTGTTGAAGCACCTTTTGATTTAATTACAGCATTCAATCTTCTTGGGTACACACCTGCCATCAATTAAACAGACTCCGATTAACCCCAAAGAAACTCAGCTGTCCTAGTCGGATTTTCCTCACATTTACTCAGTTGCCTGCTACAGCAAAAGCCATGGTTCACAGAGAGCCTACAAAGCATCAAAGGGATCTCATTGTTGAAAGTTATCAGTCAGGAGAAGGGTAGAAAAACATTTCCCCAGCATTGGATATACCATGGAACACAGTGAAGACAGTCATCAAAAAGTGGAGAAAATATGGGACAACAGTGATGTTGCAAAGAACTGGACGTCCTTCCAAAATTGATGAAAAGACAAGATGAAAACTAGTCAGGGAGGCTGCCATGAGACCTACAGCAACACTGAAGGAGCTGCAGGAATTTCTGGCACGTACTGGTCATGTACTACATGTGACAACAATCTCCTGTATTCTCCATATGTCTGGGCTATGGGGTAGGGTTGCAAGACGGAAACCTTTTCTTACACAGAAAAACATCCAGGCCCAGCTAAAATTTGCAAAACAATACATCAAGTCTCCCAAAAGCATGTGGAAAAATATGTTATGGTCTGATGAAAGCAAGGTTGAACGTTATGGCCACAATTCCAAAAGGTACGTTTGGCACAAAAACAACACTTTGCATCACCAAAGGAACACCATCCCCACAATGAAGCATGGTGGTAGCAGTATCATGCTTTGGGATTGCTTTTCTTCAGCTGGAACTGGGGCTTTAGTCAATGTGGAGGGAATTATGAACAGTTCCAAATACCAGTCACGTTTGGCCCAAAACCTTCAGGCATCTGCTAGAAAGCTGAAGAGGAATTTCACCTTTCAACACAACAATGACCCCAAGCATACATACAAATTAAGAAAAGAATGGCTTCAACAGAAGAAAATTAAAGTTTTGGAATGGCCCAGCCAGAGCCCAGACCTAAATCCAATAGAAAATCTGTGGGGTGACCTGAAGAGGGCTGTGCACAAGAGATGTCATTGCAATCTGACAGATTTGGAGGGCTTTTGCAAGGAAGAGTGGGCAAATATTGTCAAGTCAAGATGTGCCATGCTGATAGACTCCAACCCAAGAAGACTGAATACTGTAATTAAATCAAAAGGTGCTTCAACAAAGTATCAGTTTAAGGGCATGCACACTTATGCAACTAGCTTATTGTATGTTTTTTTTTTATTTTTTATATTTTTTCCCCTTTTCAATTGAATTGTACCAGTTATAGGTCACATTAAAGGTGGGAAAAGTTTATAAATGATTTATTGTGGTCTCATTTTTTTATATCCTATAACATTGGCATTTTAACAGGGGTGTGTAAACTTTTTATATCCACTGTATATTATACATAAAATATAATTAAATCAGATTAAATATTGCTACAAAATGTCTCACTTTTTCATAGTAAAATCAAGAAGGGCTACAGCTATCAATGTTCTTATTCCTAGATTAGAATATGCCTTGCTTGTTGCTGCTGTCAGTTCCTCTCATAATACAGTCTTGTTTCAAGCAACAGAAAACAAACACTTTTCCAATAACAGAAAAATCACCGCCTTCCATAAAGAAAGCCAAATGACTATTGAGAACAGGTACCTTCAACTTTCTGTTAAAGCTGAAACTCTTCCTCAATGGCTGTGTCCTCCATTATCCAGGAAACTGAAAACAAGGGCATTTTCACACTGACTGTGCACCGTAGATGGTCTCCTTGTGTGTGTGCACCGTAGATGGTCTCCTTGTGTGTGTGTACCGTAGATGGTCTCCTTGTGTGTGTGCGTACCATAGATGGTCTCCTTGTGTGTGTGCACCGTAGATGGTCTCCTTGTGTGTGTGTACCGTAGATGGTCTCCTTGTGTGTGTGTACCGGAGATGGTCTCCTTGTGTGTGTGCACCGTAGATGGTCTCCTTGTGTGTGTGCACCGTAGATGGTCTCCTTGTGTGTGTGCACCGTAGATGGTCTCCTTGTGTGTGTGTACCGTAGATGGTCTCGTTGTGTGTGTGCACCGTAGATGGTCTCCTTGTGCGTGTGTACCGTAGATGGTCTCCTTGTGTGTGTGCACCGTAGATGGTCTCCTTGTGTGTGTGCACCGTAGATGGTCTCCTTGTGTGTGTGCACCGTAGATGGTCTCCTTGTGTGTGTGCACCGTAGATGGTCTCCTTGTGTGTGTGCACCGTAGATGGTCTCCTTGTGTGTGTGTACTGTAGATGGTCTCCTTGTGTGTGTGCACCGTAGATGGTCTCCTTGTGTGTGTGTACCGTAGATGGCCTCCTTGTGTGTGTGTACCATAGATGGTCTCCTTGTGTGTGTGCACCGTAGATGGTCTCCTTGTGTGTGTGCACCGTAGATGGTCTCCTTGTGTGTGTGTACCGTAGATGGTCTCCTTGTGTGTGTGCACCGTAGATGGTCTCCTTGTGTGTGTGCACCGTAGATGGTCTCCTTGTGTGTGTGCACCGTAGATGGTCTCCTTGTGTGTGTGTACCGTAGATGGTCTCCTTGTGTGTGTGCACCGTAGATGGTCTCCTTGTGTGTGTGCACCGTAGATGGTCTCCTTGTGTGTGTGCACCGTAGATGGTCTCCTTGTGTGTGTGTACCGTAGATGGTCTCCTTGTGTGTGTGCACCGTAGATGGTCTCCTTGTGTGTGTGCACCGTAGATGGTCTCCTTGTGTGTGTGCACCTTCATTAAATCTTGTGATTGTCGAACATCCTCCATCTCAAATAAAGCACCTGCAAGCTAGAACTCAATGACATTGCAGGTCATAAAGTACAGCCCCCAACCCACAATTCAGAAAGATATTCAATGAGTGACTAATATAAACCTATGTTTATACTTCCTTTAAGGACCATGTCTAAGTATCATTGATAGGTATTTCATTTCCTACCTACCTATTTATTTCACAACCATAGCTCACACTCATCTAATCTCTACTCTCCTCTATGCCTCACCTATTTTTACTAACCTTTCAAAAAATAACCTCAGCAAACTGGAAACTTCCTACAATAACATCGCTAGATTTGCAACAGGAAACCCTTACAGAACCCACCACTGCATAAATATAAACCAGCTAGGATGGCTGAAACTACAAAACGTGATTAAATTCCATCAACTAACCATTGGAAGGGTGGCCTAATGGTTAAGGTGTTTGTCTTACAACCACAAGGTGCAGGGTTTGAGTTTCACAAGGGATAATTGGATAGGCTTAAAATGGCTCGCAAGAGCAGTTAGCCTAGTACTAACCTATGAACCTATGAACCTATTGCCCATAAAACTCTCTATAAACCATTCATTACTCCTGTTCTATCTACCCTCATCACTCCATATACAAATCTGAAATCACTACATTCCTCAAACAAAAATCTTCTACATACCTCTAAACCTAACAACAAGGCTGGTGAATCTCTCTTCTCTAATGCTGTTGGAAAAACCTGGAACCTTCTCCCCAGCAACCTCTCCTTCTCCCCAGTGACCTTTCCTTCTCCCCAGTGACCTTTCCTTCTCCCCAGTGACCTTTCCCCTCTTCCCTCTCCATCACGCTTCAAAAACAGACTGAAACTCTACCTTACAACACACTGGTTGTGCCCCTGTACTAAACCTGACTAGGCATCTATCCATCTGATTAAACTTAGCTCTGCCTATCCCAGACTACTCATAAGCTACTATATATTCTGTTATAGATTTTTTTTCTTTTCAACTACTCTGTGTCTAGATTTATTCTCTTAAACTACACTGTGTCTAGTCTCTCTAAATGCAAAGTATTCTCTTATACAAAATTTTTATTAGGAATTTTTTTGAATGGCTAACCATAGTTGAAATGTACCATGATCCTGTTTACTGAAATGCAACAAAATGTCATGAATGAGAGGAGTATCTGTAAATTTAGCTGTATTTGTAAATGTCTCATATTATAAATTATATTGTGTTTGTTGGAGCTTTTCTCCTCGGGCCTCCACTGAAAATGGACTTATATCCAGTTGGACTAGCCCGGTCAACAAATGTAAAATAAAATAATAAAATAAAATTTCCATAACAAGGGCTTCCCCAATAATCCTTTGGAACAAAATTGGTTCAGATGACTTAGTGTTATTTAGCTTCTTGTATATAGTGTTTCGGTATAAATTTAAATATTCTAACAATATATGCTATAGATAGCAAACATTAAGGCATGACATATATTTTCTTTAGGCATTTGAAGAATTTCAGCCCTCCTTTGTTTTGCACTGTGATATATAACCCAGTAGTATATACCTATCTTACATATCAATGTTTCTCTGTCATCACCTGCCATTGTAGACCACTAATAGACCAAGCTGTTTCCTGGCCAAGGTAAGACATTTATGAGTAACAACTAACATTCCTCATAATAATGTGCCATGTTAATATGCGACTTCACCAGGTAGAGGCAGTCCAAACAGGATAACATGTACGGACAACACAGACAACTCCACCCCAAATAGCTAGACAAGTTTTTCCCAATTCTACTAAGAAGGGGATTAATAGAGTGTTCAACTTCTAATGTTGCATATTCTTCTCAAACATTGATGGGATTTTAGGAAATATTCTAGAGGTTTTTGAGGACAAAAAATGGAAAATGCAGTATTCTCCCTGCAGGTAATTTTAAGTATGATAAGTGACACATAATACTACATAACCATCAGACAGCTCCACTTCCAAAGAATAATAAAGCCCAAACTATGACTCAAGTTACCCACATTTGATTAACAGCTTCATCTTCTGTTTTGGAACTGGCATGAGGAGGATAGGCATGCTTTCTTGAAGGAGAGGGTGATTAAGGTCTTACAGTGCTATAATCCCCTCTGAGTAGGGGAGGTGAAGCACAAAGTGACCCTAGGGTGTGCATTTGGATCACCAAACTGCAAAGTGGTAGCCTTCCTCTCAAGCACATGTGAACATGCAGTTGTATGGGAAAGATGCAATGGCCCCCATGGTGATGTTGGTTGCATGCTTCCTTACCCAGTGGAGATGTTGGAACCGTAACAGCAATCCCACCTCGTTACTAGGATGCCAACATTGGCACAAGCAACCTCTATGGCTACCCTGATGAAAGCTTCTAGTGACATCTCTCTCCTCCATGGTGGGGATACCCAGCAACTGTTTAAATTAGGTAGAAGATAGCACAAGCCACATAATATTATCAAGATTATCAGCTGTAACAGTAAGGCCTAACCCTTCCCTTTATTCCAAAGTGTACTGTCCAGCAATCTCACCTGATCATCCAGCTAGACGTACACATAGGGGAGATCCACACAGAAAGAATGTCCACATGAGCATCTCTCAGGTTTATGTCCACATGAGCATCCCTCAGGTTTAAAGCCCAGTCGGGAAACAATATGCCATCATCCATTTTCCCTAAGGTGTACTAATTTTTTTTTTTATTTATTAAGTTATACTGAGTTTTCTTAATCATATGAAAAGTAATATGAAAAAAAAAAACAAAAGTACCTAAGAAACGATTTTTGCAAGAGGGCAAAATAACTGTCCTCCTTGAACTTGTATTTATCAACCTCATAGTCGCACAACAGTGAAGAAAATTGAAAACTCAAAGACTTCACAGTACAGCAGTATTCTGCAAATAGCAGGATCACTGTTACAATGTAAGTTTACATGGTAAAATTCAGGAAAAAAGACTCTGTTCCAAAACGTAAAAACACCAGCACTATACCACAGTGTAACTAGGCAAATAAGTGCCACTTCCTTTTCTTCTTAAAACAGTTTATTGAAGAAACATACAAAAACTATCCGGTTAAGCACTTTCATCTATCAAGACTTCATCAGAACAATACATTTAGTTTCTCCATTCCTTATATATCCTCTATTAAATCACATGTTAATTCTAAATTATCCCTTAAAGTGCTAGTGCTTGACCTTAAACATTATAATATACATTCAATCCCTATGGTTAACATATTACTGCAAATTTACTACAATACTGTATACAAAATATAAATAATTTGTTCTAAAATACCTTAATATTATTAAAAAATTATTCTAAAATACCTTAATTTTATTAAAATATTCTGTATCATTTCTAGAACATTTTGTCAAATTATCTATTAGCTTCTAGGATGGGCTTAATGGACAACTATTCATTAATACCTGGAAGAACAGATGCATTTAACTTTATTTGCCATATTACCTCTTTTTCCCCCACAATTTTCTTAATGTCACCTCCCCTGGGATTTATTTTAACTAATTCCAGTATCCCAAAATGGAATCCTGTACATCCTTGATTTTCATTTAAGTGTTTCCACAGTGCATTTTTCTCATCACCCTTTAGTATACTGTATTGATTTTCATATATTCTATTTCTCAAGCATCTGGTGGTCTTCCCCACATAAAAACCTGGACACTTTGTGCACTTAGCTAGGTACACCAGATGCCTGGATCTACAGTTACCCCTTTGAAACCATATCTTGGTTCCATTGATGTCCTCTAGTATTTGAAATGGGGTGGAAATGATGTATTGACACTGTCTACAAGTCCCGCACCTCTGTGTCCCTGTGGTGATAGCCCCCTGGGGTCTAATTTTCTTTTCTAATAATTTCTTCATATTTCTTCCATTCTTGTAGACACAAACTGGTTTCTCCCCCACTATCTTTGATACTTCGCTGTCTACCTTCATAATGTTCCAATGTTTATCCAATATTTTCCTAATTTCTCCACTATGTTTAGTATATTGGAGGATACATGCTTTCCCAAATTCATTGTTACTTTTCTTATTGTCATAACATCTACCTGTATCTGTTGTACCTTGAATATCAGGTACATTGGTATCCTTGTCTCCCAACAACGGTTTATATTTCTTCCCCCATTCTCTTAAAACATAATTGGTGACATCAGTCACCAAATCAATGGGGTACCCTCTATCAATGAAGTAATTACCTATTTTTTCTAATTCACTACCTAAGTCACTAACTTTGGATGTCATCCTGGCCGCACGTATACATTGGCCTTTGACAATGTTTCTTTTTTGAATCATAGGGTGACTACTGTAGTATTCTAGGTACGAATTACTAAATGTTTCCTTCCTATATATATTGGATTTAAATCTCCCATCTTCGAGGGTTATCCTAGTGTCCAAATATGAAATTGAGTGTTGGTCTTCACTAAAGGTAAACTTTATTGCATCACTACAAGTATTCAAATACACCTTAAACTTTTCCAATTCTGTCTTATTCCCCTTCCATATAATAAAAATATCATCCAAAAAGCGTAAATAACACCCCATATAGGAGAACCACTCAGTATTCAAAATGAATTCTTCCTCCCAACTAGTCAGAAAAAGGTTGGCAAACATTGGGGCACATGACGCACCCATTGCCACACCTTTCTTTTGCCTATAGTACTCCCCTTCAAACATGATGTAATTGTGGGACAAAACTATATCCATAAACTCAATTATTAACAAAGTTCTGTCCCATGTAATGTCACTCTTCATTCTAATACTATCCTGAAACCTTAGCATTCCTTCTTCCTTTGGTATGCTTGAAAAGAGGTCCACTACATCAATAGTAACTAACCACTCTGCCTTTTGTGCTATTTCAGGCTTTAACCTCCTCAAAAAATCCCATGAATCTATTATAATATGTGGGATGTTCTTATAAATAGGTTTAAGCCATTTATCAATCACTTTTCCATAGGGAAAGGTTTTAGAATTGCTTCCTGAGATAATAGGCCTGAAAGGGGGGTTATGAACTTCTTTGTGGACCTTCGGTATCCCTATGATAGTACCAATAATAGGGTGTTCAACTTTCAAAAAATTGTATAATTCTCCATCAATTCTGTCCTCTAAAAGTAGGTCCGCTAAAATTAGGTCCACCTTGTGGTATCCTATGTTGACTTCATTTAGTGAAATAGCCTCATAATTTCCAGAATTGAATAGAATACTATTCATCCTATTAATGTAGTCGTCTTTGTCATAAAGAACAACACCCCCTCCCTTATCAGGTTTCATTACTCTCAGATTTTGATCTTCCTGCATTTCCTTTAATATAATTGCCTCTTCCTTACTTAGGTTCCATGTTAGTTTATTCGATCTACTGGTTCTCCCATAACGATAAATCTCTTCTGTTACCAATTTCTCATAAGTAGCTAGAAGGTTGTTTAAAGGGGGTGTAAAAGAACTCATCTTTCTAAATTCCTGGGGTTTAGTGTAAGGTTTATCTTTGAAAAATATCTCTAAATTCAGTTTTCTTATATATTTTTTAACCTCCAATACATAGTCTACTACATTGAATTTGTCTTCAGGGATATATTTCATTCCTTTAGAAAACAAGGAAAAATGTTCTTTTTTCAGGTCCACACTTGTATAATTGTAAATGTTAAAATTGTTCCATTTACTAACAATGTCATTCACTTTTATTATACCATCTTCTTTCTTATAGTGAACTCCTATACCATTCCCTCTAACTATCTTTTTCTGTTGTGATCCCCCCTCTGCCATCTGTTCCCTCCAGTCCCTATTGTGTCTGCTCCTTCCCATCCCCATTCTTCCTCTAAAAAATTATTTTGATTACAAGACCCCCCCCCCCATAATTCTCTTTAACATTCCTTCTGTTGTAACCAACATCTCGATAACTAGCTTGTTCTATAAATGTTGGTTGGTTAATTCTGTTGTTGTATTTCCACAGTTGGCCCTTTCCCTTTGTAGTGTTTGTTTTTTTCTCCCACCGGTATGCATAGCCTTTTTTATACTGGTCAAGGTCCCTTTCCATTTTTTTACATTTCCTTTCATGTTGCTTAGCCACTTGTCCTTCTACCCACGTGTACTGTGACTCTAAAAACAATTCACATTCATCATACATCAAATCACATTGAATATTGTTGTTTAACTCTTCCAATTCTAACATGAGAGAACATATTTTTTTGTCATTACAGTTAATAATGAATTTCATAAATGTGAAACCAAACTGATCAAACATTTTCGAATATTCAGCTTGAACATTTTCATCTATAACAATCCCCATGGGTACTTTAAAAAACCTCAATCCCATTGGTACTATTCCCTCATCAATACATTTTTTCAAATAACCATTGTCAAGCTGTATACTTTTTAATACTTTAAGTTTTCTTCCAAAATCAAAAATCAAGTCTCTCAAAGTTTTTTTCCTCTCCCTTATCAGATGGTTTGGACTCTGGTATAGGAGTTCACTATAAGAAAGAAGATGGTATAGTAAAAGTGAATGACATTGTTAGTAAATGGAACGATTTTAACATTTACAATTATACAAGTGTGGACCTGAAAAAAGAACATTTTTCCTTGTTTTCTAAAGGAATGAAATATATCCCTGAAGACAAATTCAATGTAGTAGACTATGTATTGGAGGTTAAAAAATATATAAGAAAACTGAATTTAGAGATATTTTTCAAAGATAAACCTTACACTAAACCCCAGGAATTTAGAAAGATGAGTTCTTTTACACCCCCTTTAAACAACCTTCTAGCTACTTATGAGAAATTGGTAACAGAAGAGATTTATCGTTATGGGAGAACCAGTAGATCGAATAAACTAACATGGAACCTAAGTAAGGAAGAGGCAATTATATTAAAGGAAATGCAGGAAGATCAAAATCTGAGAGTAATGAAACCTGATAAGGGAGGGGGTGTTGTTCTTTATGACAAAGACGACTACATTAATAGGATGAATAGTATTCTATTCAATTCTGGAAATTATGAGGCTATTTCACTAAATGAAGTCAACATAGGATACCACAAGGTGGACCTAATTTTAGAGGACCTACTTTTAGAGGACAGAATTGATGGAGAATTATACAATTTTTTGAAAGTTGAACACCCTATTATTGGTACTATCATAGGGATACCGAAGGTCCACAAAGAAGTTCATAACCCCCCTTTCAGACCTATTATCTCAGGAAGCAATTCTAAAACCTTTCCCTATGGAAAAGTGATTGATAAATGGCTTAAACCTATTTATAAGAACATCCCACATATTATAATAGATTCATGGGATTTTTTGAGGAGGTTAAAGCCTGAAATAGCACAAAAGGCAGAGTGGTTAGTTACTATTGATGTAGTGGACCTCTTTTCAAGCATACCAAAGGAAGAAGGAATGCTAAGGTTTCAGGATAGTATTAGAATGAAGAGTGACATCACATGGGACAGAACTTTGTTAATAATTGAGTTTATGGATATAGTTTTGTCCCACAATTACATCATGTTTGAAGGGGAGTACTATAGGCAAAAGAAAGGTGTGGCAATGGGTGCGGCATGTGCCCCAATATTTGCCAACCTTTTTCTGACTAGTTGGGAGGAAGAATTTATTTTGAATACTGAGTGGTTCTCCTATATGGGGTGTTATTTACGCTTTTTGGATGATATTTTTATTATATGGAAGGGGAATAAGACAGAATTGGAAAAGTTTAAGGTGTATTTGAATACTTGTAGTGATGCAATAAAGTTTACCTTTAGTGAAGACCAACACTCAATTTCATATTTGGACACTAGGATAACCCTCGAAGATGGGAGATTTAAATCCAATATATATAGGAAGGAAACATTTAGTAATTCGTACCTAGAATACCACAGTAGTCACCCTATGATTCAAAAAAGAAACATTGTCAAAGGCCAATGTATACGTGCGGCCAGGATGACATCCAAAGTTAGTGACTTAGGTAGTGAATTAGAAAAAATAGGTAATTACTTCATTGATAGAGGGTACCCCATTGATTTGGTGACTGATGTCACCAATTATGTTTTAAGAGAATGGGGGAAGAAATATAAACCGTTGTTGGGAGACAAGGATACCAATGTACCTGATATTCAAGGTACAACAGATACAGGTAGATGTTATGACAATAAGAAAAGTAACAATGAATTTGGGAAAGCATGTATCCTCCAATATACTAAACATAGTGGAGAAATTAGGAAAATATTGGATAAACATTGGAACATTATGAAGGTAAACAGCGAAGTATCAAAGATAGTGGGGGGAAAACCAGTTTGTGTCTACAAGAATGGAAGAAATATGAAGAAATTATTAGAAAAGAAAATTAGACCCCAGGGGGCTATCACCACAGGGACACAGAGGTGCGGGACTTGTAGACAGTGTCAATACATCATTTCCACCCCATTTCAAATACTAGAGGACATCAATGGAACCAAGATATGGTTTCAAAGGGGTAACTGTAGATCCAGGCATCTGGTGTACCTAGCTAAGTGCACAAAGTGTCCAGGTTTTTATGTGGGGAAGACCACCAGATGCTTGAGAAATAGAATATATGAACATCAATACAGAATACTAAAGGGTGATGAGAAAAATGCACTGTGGAAACACTTAAATGAAAATCAAGGATGTACAGGATTCCATTTTGGGATACTGGAATTAGTTAAAATAAATCCCAGGGGGAGGTGACATTAAGAAAATTGTGGGGGAAAAAGAGGTAATATGGCAAATAAAGTTAAATGCATCTGTTCCCCCAGGTATTAATGAATATTTGTCCATTAAGCCCATCCTAGAAGCTAATAGATAATTTGACAAAATGTTCTAGAAATGATACAGAATATTTTAATAAAATTAAGGTATTTTGGAATAAATTATTTTTAATAATATTAAGGTATTTTAGAACAAATTATTTATATTTTGTATACAGTATTGTAGTAAATTTGCAGTAATATGTTAACCATAGGGATTGAATGTATATTATAATGTTTATGGTCAAGCACTGGCACTTTAAGGGATAATTTAGAATTAACATGTGATTTAATAGAGGATATATAAGGAATGGAGAAACTAAATGTATTGTTCTGATGAAGTCTTGATAGATGAAAGCGCTTAACCGGATAGTTTTTGTATGTTT
The DNA here is from genome assembly GCF_019279795.1 of Protopterus annectens. Classification (NCBI taxonomy): domain Eukaryota; kingdom Metazoa; phylum Chordata; order Ceratodontiformes; family Protopteridae; genus Protopterus; species Protopterus annectens. The sequence continues at coordinate 451,636,472 of NC_056740.1, forward strand.
CTTCAATAAACTGTTTTAAGAAGAAAAGGAAGTGGCACTTATTTGCCTAGTTACACTGTGGTATAGTGCTGGTGTTTTTACGTTTTGGAACAGAGTCTTTTTTCCTGAATTGTACTTGTTGGACTGTTCCTGAAGTTTGTATTTAAGTTTACATGGTGTTGATTTACTGCAACCAAAGATTTGTGATCAAAAGTTTTAAAAAAAAGACAAGTATAAAACAATTGCACAACCCACTTTACTCTTAGCTATGACTTTAGATTGAATTCTGGTGGTACCCCCCAGAAATCTAGACATGGTCTAACTTTTTTTTTATCCATCACCTACTTGGAAATCTGCAGCATGAAGGCGACCAATGTGTATGACCCTTAGAGGTCAGGTAGTCATTTAGAATTGTCAATTTCTGTTCCACAGACAATCCCCCTTTTGACTCCTGCCTGATATGCTGCTCAGTGCACTCTGCCTATTGCCCCTCCAAATAAGTCCCTTGTCTGAAAAAAGGAGAGGGCTTTATTCTCAAGGCAGGGCAGAGTAGAACAGAGTTCACTTGCCACACTGTGGTGTTACCTTTAATGTTAGAAAGCATGTCAAAAGTTTAAGACATTTGCACTTAAATGGTAAACTATCATACTCTGAAACTATTAACAGGATATTTACATAAACATTTACAGATTATTTCTTCAGTCTGCCCGTTATAATGTTAACATGCTACACTTAGACCAAATAACATAGCAGAAAGCAGGCATTTCTGCTGTGTAACACATTTTAATTCAAAATACTGTGACAGTATGGATTCCAGTTGAATTTATCCCTTTTAACTCTTATATAGTGCCCAAATTGTCTCTATACACTGTTATAGAAAACTAAATTTATACAGGGCTGCAAACTCCCAGGCTGCTATATCAAAGTCTTTGTCATCTTTCTAGAAGATGGGAAGAACAGTGTTATACTCCAACCACTGTACTGCAAACTTTATTAGTTTCTAGCTGGCCTGCCTATCAGACATAAAACTGACCTGATCTGAATGAAATAATGAACTCTACACATAGATGTCTAGAAAGCTTGAGGATTATATTTAATATACAGATCCAACAATAGCAATCAAATCAGACCTCGTTATGACCACAGTTTAATACCCCTGCACCAATTGTCAGATGCCAGTGAATGGGCTATTTGTCACAACATATGGGGGGAGGGTTAGCATAATGGTTAAGGTCTTTACCTCACAAATATGAGGTACAAGATTTGATTCTGAGCCTTGGTTACTGGCTGGACTTGTAATAGTCTTCAGACAGATAGCCTAATATTTGCTTGTGAACCTGTGCAAGCTAATGGTCTCAAGCTGTCTGTTCCTTGCAAGCCGTGGAATCATTTAATACACCTCCCCAAAGAAGCCATTTAACCCTGTTGCTTTAATCAGTCTAACACACTTAACTACCAGTTATCTAGGTCATCCCCATTAAAGAGATGACACAACCTTTCCTGCTGGTCTTACAATGGAGTGTGCAAGCAAATTTCCACCAAATATCTGACCACAGTTTTGACTGAATTATTGATAAACACCCACATAATGGCATAGGGTGAGTGCACCCTTTCCTCAGTACTGAGGAAATGGAGGAGGTTCATATGTGATGCACTCATATGCAGCTAGCTAGTCTCCTGAACTGACACCCACAGTCTTTTGGAGGTGCAGAAACAGAACTTAATTTGCAAGTCTCAATATTTGAACTCTACTGATTCCTCACCAAGACAGATAGTATAAATAATCTGTATTCCTGATCCACTTAAATTCAGATCAAGGCATGTTCAGACAGCAAGTTATTAACCTGCTGTTTTCCGCATTCCACTTTGTGCATGCCTCTACCATACAAGCTCTGCATTTAGCCTATAAACAAACATTTAAAGGTTTCCAATACTACATAATCTGAAGAGGTGTCAACTTTATACTTCCTCCAAAAATCCTCAACTTGTTTCTCCAACAACCATATAAAATCAGAAGGTGAGTCATAGAAGGCTAGAAGTGCCTATATGCTACACGCATCAGTAAGAGGTAGATACCTCCATGGAAAACAATCTACTCTGGAAAACAGTGAGCACCAAGATGGATGGTGCAGCTGTGAGAGGACAAGTCTACATCAGAACTGGTGCAGCCAAAAAAAAAAGGGCTGAACAATATGGATGTATATCTATATATCTGTCTATATCTGTCTGTATATATTCAGCGAACTGCTATTCAACAAACATAAAACAGCGAATGTTCACTTAAGCAAACGTTCCCATCCATGATTATGTTATGCAGGGAAAGGAGTTTCTTGGCCAACATTTCCACCGTAACACACACCACAGTTTATCAAGCCCACACAGGTGGAGGGCTGCACCCCCCTGCACTGGCCCAGTAATTAAGGAGCCTCAATCCTCACCACTAACACCAGTGAGGGATGTGCACATTAGAAGGATGGCAAGTACACACACAGTAAAATACAATTTCCATTAAGAGCACACAGAGATCACATTCAGTCTGGAGCAGGTTTCTCCCTCTCTCTCTCCAGATCCCCAATAACACTCCCCACTGGCATAGCTATATGGTTAAGATCTCAGCTGAGTGGTCAAGCCAAAACCTTCAGCACCCTCTCTGTCCAACCAGTGCTTCGTGTCCCTGCCCAAGTAGCTGACACACACACACACACACACACACACACACACACACACACACACACACACTTTGAGATTTGATTTATATACAAATACACAGACACTCCTGGGGAAGGCTAGCACAGGTTTACTAGCTACGCCCCCTTCTGCCCAGACTATAAGGTAGTAATCACTGCCTCCAACCACCCTTTCTTATCAGCTACTATAAGGCCCTTCCCAAAGGGTGACCAATTCTACTGTGTAATGTTACTATTATCCAAATGGTAAGTGTTAAATAAAAAATCAAAATTCAATACACAGGAGGTTCAGATTCAAAAGTTCACTAGTGTACACCAGGAGGCAAAAAACCATACAAGTACAGAATTTTGTCTGACATGATGCAGGAAGTACAGAATATTTTATAGTGTTTACATTCAAGTTATGCCCACCTTACTGACGTGGTTAGTCACAAGGCATCTACATCACTTTTACTAACAGTATTCTATTCATCTAATAATGCTGATGCAGTACATTTAAAAAAACTTTTCCTTTAGATACACACGGCCTTGCTATCCAGCTGGCCAGTCATAATGTCTTTCTGTAAAGTTACTTCTTAAAGGTCTCATATCAGTTCGAATACAATAGCAGATTCAGACTTTAAATTCACCTCTTTGTTCACTGTTTCACTTTCCCACCAGCTGTGTTTTTATCTTGCAGGGACAAGTTACTACATCAGGAAAGGAAGATTTAATTATTTACAAGGACACGTTATCTTATCAGGAAGGAACGAAGATTTACATTTTAATTTCCTGACCCAGCAGATAATCACTTATGAAAAGCATAACATTAAGCTTGCTGAGCTGGCAGCTGCCAGGGTCAGGGGTCAAAGCACACTGCAGTTTCAGAAGCTACTTGCATTTACACATGAATTTAATCCCTTCTGTTATATGATTACTAGAATAAAATGCATTATAAACTACCTTGCTTTTAAACTAGCATTTCACATATATTTAAATACATATTTTTCTAACATTTTCCCCTATTAATACTTTTTATTCTATTTTGAAGTATGCATAGTGTCATTTCATCTCCTAGCCTTTCCCACCCAGGATTTTCAGCTAGGTGAGTCATTTAATCTATACTTCAGAAAAGCGCCATCTGAAATCAATCTTTCAATTTCAATATCTTGGTAGAAAGTTTCAGTAACAGATACATCAACAAAATCTTTGATTAATCTTTTCATGCAGGGAATTCCACAGCAAACACATGCTCCTATTAGGAGTATATCCACACAAATAGCAATTAGAATGTTCATTAGGATGGAACCCCACCCCCCAAACAGATTCTGGAAGACGTCCGTCAGTGGGTTTGGGCCTGGTTCAGTCATGGCTAATACTTGCTGAATTACGTCTAGGTGATTATTTATCTCGTGGCGATTGTCAGGGATGAAAGCACAGCATTCTTCTTTGATAAGCGCACGCACTCAACTCTCGCCCCAAAACAATGTTG